>NC_042981.1:37953357-38228357 GCF_901001165.1 Salmo trutta
ATTATACTACCCTTACCTCCCCACACTGCATTATACTACCCTTACCTCCCCACACTACATTATACTACCCTTACCTCCCCACACTACATTATACAACCCTTACCTCCCCACACTACATTATACTACCCTTACCTGCCCACACTACATTATACTACCCTTACCTCCCCACACTACATTATACTACCCTTACCTCCCCACACCACATCATACTACCCTTACCTCCCCACACTACATTATACAACCCTTACCTCCCCACACTACATTATACTACCCTTACCTCCCCACATTACCCTTACCTCCCCACACTACATTATACTACCCTTACATCCCCACACTACATTATACTACCCTTACCTCCCCACACTACATTATACTACCCTTACCTCCCCACACTACATTATACTACCCTTACCTCCCCACACTACATTATACTACCCTTACCTCCCCACACCACATTATACTACCCTTACCTCCCCACACCACATTATACTACCCTTACCTCCCCACACTACATAATACTACCCTTACCTCCCCACACTACATTATACTACCCTTACCTCCCCACACTACATTATACTACCCTTACCTCCCCACACTACATTATACTACCCTTACGTCCCCACACTACATTATACTACCCTTACCTCCCCACACTACATAATACTACCCTTACCTCCCCACACTACATAATACTACCCTTACCTCCCCACACTACATTATACTACCCTTACCTCCGCACACTACATTATACTACCCTTACCTCCGCACACTACATTATACTACCCTTACCTCCCCACACAACCCTTACCTCCCCACACTACATTATACTACCCTTACCTCCCCACACTACATAATACTACCCTTACCTCCCCACACTACATTATACTACCCTTACCTCCGCACACTACATTATACTACCCTTACCTCCCCACACTACATAATACTACCCTTACCTCCCCACACTACAGTATACTACCCTTACCTCCCCACACTACATTATACTACCCTTACCTCCCCACACTACATTATACTACCCTTACCTCCCCACACTACATTATACTACCCTTACCTCCCCACACTACATTATACTACCCTTACCTCCCCACACTACATTATACTACCCTTACCTCCCCACACTACATTATACTACCTGTACCTCCCCACACTACATTATACTACCCTTACCTCCCCACACAACATTATACTACCCTTACCTCCCCACACTACATTATACTACCCTTACCTCCCCACACTACATTATACTACCCTTACCTCCCCACACTACACTTACCTCCCCACACTACATTATACTACCCTTACCTCCCCATACTACATTACTCTACCCTTACCTCCCCACACTACATTATACTACCCTTACCTCCCCACACTACATTATACTACCCTTACCTCCCCACACTACATTATACTACCCTTACCTCCCCACACTACATTATACTACCCTTACCTCCCCACACTACATTATACTACCCTTACCTCCCCACACTACAATATACTACCCTTACCTCCCCACACTACATTATACTACCCTTACCTCCCCACACTACATTATACTACCCTTACCTCCCCACACTACATTATACTACCCTTACATCCCCACACTACATTACACTACCCTTACCTCCCCACACGACATTATACTACCCTTACCTCCCCACACAACATTATACTACCCTTACCTCCCCACACTACATTGTACTACCCTTACCTCCCCACACTACATTATACTACCTGTACCTCCCCACACCACATTACACTACCCTTACCTCCCCACACTACATTATACTACCCTTACCTCCCCACACTACATTATACTACCTGTACCTCCCCACACCACATTACACTACCCTTACCTCCCCACACTACATTATACTACCCTTACCTCCCCACACTACATTATACAACCTGTACCTCCCCACACTACATTATACTACCCTTACCTCCCCACACTACATTATACTACCCTTACCTCCCCACACTACATTACTCTACCCTTACCTCCCCACACTACATTATACTACCCTTACCTCCCCACACTACATTATACTACCCTTACCTCCCCACACTACATTACTCTATCTACCCTTACCTCCCCACACTACATTATATAACCTGTACCTCCCCACACTACATTACACTACCCTTACCTCCCCACACTACATTATACTACCCTTACCTCCCCACACTACATTATACTACCCTTACCTCCCCACACTACATTATACTACCCTTACCTCCCCACACTACATTACACTACCCTTACCTCCCCACACTACATTATACTACCCTTACCTCCCCACACTGCATTATACTACCCTTACCTCCCCACACTACATTATACTACCCTTACCTCCCCACACTACATTATACTACCCTTACCTCCCCACACTACATTATACAACCCTTACCTCCCCACACTACATTATACTACCCTTACCTGCCCACACTACATTATACTACCCTTACCTCCCCACACTACATTATACTACCCTTACCTCCCCACACCACATCATACTACCCTTACCTCCCCACACTACATTATACAACCCTTACCTCCCCACACTACATTATACTACCCTTACCTCCCCACATTACCCTTACCTCCCCACACTACATTATACTACCCTTACATCCCCACACTACATTATACTACCCTTACCTCCCCACACTACATTATACTACCCTTACCTCCCCACACTACATTATACTACCCTTACCTCCCCACACTACATTATACTACCCTTACCTCCCCACACCACATTATACTACCCTTACCTCCCCCACACCACATTATACTACCCTTACCTCCCCACACTACATAATACTACCCTTACCTCCCCACACTACATTATACTACCCTTACCTCCCCACACTACATTATACTACCCTTACCTCCCCACACTACATTATACTACCCTTACGTCCCCACACTACATTATACTACCCTTACCTCCCCACACTACATAATACTACCCTTACCTCCCCACACTACATAATACTACCCTTACCTCCCCACACTACATTATACTACCCTTACCTCCGCACACTACATTATACTACCCTTACCTCCGCACACTACATTATACTACCCTTACCTCCCCACACAACCCTTACCTCCCCACACTACATTATACTACCCTTACCTCCCCACACTACATAATACTACCCTTACCTCCCCACACTACATTATACTACCCTTACCTCCGCACACTACATTATACTACCCTTACCTCCCCACACTACATAATACTACCCTTACCTCCCCACACTACAGTATACTACCCTTACCTCCCCACACTACATTATACTACCCTTACCTCCCCACACTACATTATACTACCCTTACCTCCCCACACTACATTATACTACCCTTACCTCCCCACACCACATTACACTACCCTTACCTCCCCACACTACATTACTCTACCCTTACCTCCCCACACTACATAATACTACCCTTACCTCCCCACACCACATTACACTACCCTTACCTCCCCACACTACATTATACTACCCTTACCTCCCCACACTACATTATACTACCCTTACCTCCCCACACTACATTATACTACCCTTACCTCCCCACACTACATTATACTACCTGTACCTCCCCACACTACATTATACTACCCTTACCTCCCCCACACTACATTATACTACCTGTACCTCCCCACACTACATTATACTACCCTTACCTCCCCACACTACCTTACCTCCCCACACTACATTATACTACCCTTACCTCCCCACACTACATTATACTACCCTTACCTCCCCCACACTACATTATACTACCCTTACCTCCCCACACTACATTATACTACTCTTACCTCCCCACACCACATTACACTACCCTTACCTCCCCACACTACATTATACTACCCTTACCTCCCCACACTACATAATACTACCCTTACCTCCCCACACTACATTATACTACCCTTACCTCCCCACACTACATTATACTACCCTTACCTCCCCACACTACCCTTACCTCCCCACACTACATTATACTACCCTTACCTCCACACAATACATTACTCTACCCTTACCTCCCCACACTACATAATACTACCCTTACCTCCCCACACCACATTACACTACCCTTACCTCCCCACACTACATTATACTACCCTTACCTCCCCACACTACATTATACTACCCTTACCTCCCCACACTACATTATACTACCCTTACCTCCCCACACTACATTATACTACCTGTACCTCCCCACACTACATTATACTACCCTTACCTCCCCACACTACATTATACTACCTGTACCTCCCCACACTACATTATACTACCCTTACCTCCCCACACTACCCTTACCTCCCCACACTACATTATACTACCCTTACCTCCCCACACTACATTATACTACCCTTACCTCCCCACACTACATTATACTACCCTTACCTCCCCACACTACATTATACTACTCTTACCTCCCCACACCACATTACACTACCCTTACCTGCCCACACTACATTACACTACCCTTACCTCCCCACACTACATTATACTACCCTTACCTCCCCACACTACATTATACTACCCTTACCTCCCCACACTACATTATACTACCCTTACCTCCCCACACTACATTCCACTACCCTTACGTCCCCACGCTAGATTTTACTACCCTTACCTCCCCACACTACATTATACTACCCTTACCTCCTGGGCACATTGGGCACATCGATGCAGGAGGACACTTGGTATGGTTTGCTTGTGCTCTGTGTTGCAGCAGGAGGCTGAGGAGGGACAGTGGGGGAGGTCCAGACGTCCTGTAGTTTCCTCAGGACATGCTGTCCCAGAGCAGGCAGCAGGATCGCCACCTCATTATCCACATGGTTGTGTTGCTCCACCACCCCTGTGCACTCCCGCCCTCCACACAACACATACACCTGTGGAGGGAGGGAGGGAGGGGTTAGAGACAGTGACATGTTAAATCGGGGAGGGAGGGAGGGAGTGGGAGGGAGAGGGAGGGAGCGAGACAGAGAGAGAGAGAGAGAGAGGCAAAGCGAGAGACAGACAGAGAGAGAGTGATAGAGAAGTACAACGACAAGTCAGAGTTAATGCCACGCTAGGGGGAGAGTTGTGCGAAAGACATAGCGAGACAGAGATAAAGAAAAAGAGAGACCGATATAAAAGAAAGAGAGAGAGCGATGCCTCGAGGTAATCGTGCCACTGTGGCCATCAAACAGTCCAGTGGACAAAGGCAGAGTGACAGTGACAGAATGACAGGGGACTGCTGCCCAGCCTGTTCACCTGAGAGAGGAGTGAAATACTGTAGATGAGAAGAGATGGGATAAAGGCCAAGAGATACAGATTTACATCGACACTGAAAACGAGGGAAAGATAATGGGAACAGACAGTGACAGACACATTGACTGTTTTTCTCTCAAGCAGAAAACAGAAGGCTGAGACCACATGGGGATAGATACAGATCACCCTGTTGCAGGAGAACTTCCCTGCAATGCAGGAAATTGAAAACGTGTAGTGTATTTGAGGTTTAGGCTTCTGAATTTTGTCGTTTCCACTTTGAAATTTCAGACATGATTTTCCCTTACGAAAAATGTATCAACCCTTTCAAAAATGTCCATTACTAAAATGATTTCCTGTTGCTGCAGGATTGTTAAATTGGCTCAAATGAAGATCCTACATCTGTAGTAGTTCTGAAAAGTTACATAAGAACAGTGCATTCCACTTTTTCTCCCTCCCTCCCTCTCTCCCTCTCTTCTCTCACCTATACTCTGTTGTTCTAGCCCCTTCTCTCCTCTACCCTCATCCCTTTCCCACTCTCCCTTCTCACCCTCTCTCTCCCTCCCTCCCCCTTCTCTCCCCACCGCTCCCTGTGTCCCCTCTCCCTCACCTTCTGTCCAGGGTGTAGTTTGTAGTTGAACCTGCTGAGATGCTGGGGCCCTGGTGGTCCCATGGTTGGGCTCCCCACACCCCCCTCAGGGTCCCCGTGGACCCCTGTCTCCAGTGTGCTCTCCATGGAGGGGCAGGAGGTACACACCAATGCCCCTAGGGGGGAACGCTTCCCCAGACGAGTCTTGGGTAACATGGTTGGGAGTAACACTTTGTCTGTAGACTCAGAAGATCTATTGAGGTTTGGTTCTCTGGAAACAAACCTTCGTAGAATTGGACGGAGTGAGAGAGAGGTACAGCTGAAAGAGAAGAAACAAGATTGGAGAAAAAGTCTTCCGCGATACTTCTGCGATACGAATTGAATCCAGCCCTTAGAAATTGACCATCTGCTTTCAATACATTATATAACAGAGAAAATCTTTGTGCTCCATTTGCTATTGTATTTCACACTTCAAAGCCCTATAAAGTTGCCTTCATTGACATAGTCATATCTGTCCAGATGCAAGTGTTGATGCCATGAACCTTGATGGATTGATTAAATGTGCGGGGAAGGCATTTTTGGTAGCTAATAACATCACTGTTTTTCATCAGAACTTGAATGAACACCCGTCTCAGACCCCAATCTACCCCTCTCCCCACCTCCTCCCCTTAAACGCTCTGGGTCAAAATTGCTCCTGATCTTGGATAAGATTACCATATCCGCCAACCCTATCCTTGATCCTTAGACGGATAAAAACAAATTTGACCCCAAATCAGTGGGTAGAGGCGACCCCTTTTTTACACCGCCCTCTGACTATGTACTCTATGTGTAGTGGCTTGGAATTAGATGGCTCAAGCTAATAAAGATACAAATAGTGTTGCACGGTATACTGAAACTTCTGTACTTTTTCAATACTAGAACGGTTTGGTACTAGAATATTTGTTACTTTCGGTATTTCTGTCAAATGTGTCTCATGGATCAAGCCTGTCTATATCAGCGCAGCCGACCCCTTATCATAGCGCACCCTGCCTGCTCCACTTACTCACTGCTAGCCTGCACTGGGAGTCTGGGCTGCATCATGTTAGCTCCACTTACTCACTGCTAGCCTGCACTGGGAGTGTGGGCTGCATCATGTTAGCGCCAAACTCATGCTGCACAGAAGTTAATAGTCTTGAATAATGGAGAAGGGAGCAATTCGGGGCGTTGATACTTGTATTGTTACATTTTTAAGCTAGGACAGGTGCGGGGTGGGGGCGCTCCAGTACAGTAGGTATCATAAGGGACATAGTCTTTTCACTCCACTTTGATACAAAGTGATTTTCGTAGCAGGTTAGGAGAGCATTTTCGCTAACCCTAACCCCTTTCCTAACCTTAACCTCAGTCTCCTAACCTGCTATGTTAATTCTCCTAACCTGATGCGTAAGTTCTCCTAACCTGCTACAAAAAAGTAACTTCAGTATCGAAGTGGCGTGAAAAGAGTGTTTCCCGGTAGCGACCTTCGCCCCCGCCTGCCGGGAACTTTTGACGGCAAGGGCAGGTGTTCGGAAGGCGGAAGCAAAGGACACTATGTGCAAGCTAGCTAGTCCTACGGAAGACTCTGGTACACAGCAGGTGGGAGGTGACGAGCAAGCTAGCTAGTTCGCTAGCACATGGTGTCACCCCCACTTCCCGCCTGCTGTGTACCGGAGTAGCTAAAGGGAAGCGGGGGCAACACCGGTAAACAGTGTGTGTGTTCGAGCGGTAAGCCTAACGAAGCCGACTGTAGACAAAAGTTGGCGAGTGATGTCAGGGAGGTGCATCTGCGATAGCCAAAAGTTGTACACTGTAGTGCTTTTCAAACAGCAAGGCTCAGATCAACTCAACATGGCAGTGCCAACATAGATGCTATTGCTTATAAAAGTTTTTCTTTATAAATGTAGGAATAAACTTCTCTTTACACCCCATATTCCACACTCACAAAATGAAAACATAGCGTGTGTGTGTACAATTAATTGGTTAGAGATATCAAATATCACTTTTATTTGTAGCCTATCCTCTGTAGCTTTAGAATCGTGGCAAAGTTGTTTCCTGTTTCAGTCATGTCTTTGGCCACGTTCGTGTGGGTCAAACAAAAACACCCTAATGATTGGTTGACAAATAGTGCCTCCCACAATGCAGGTGATGGCTGCATGGTGCAGTTGGTGAGAAGGAACTACAGTGACTTGAAGGCGACTTCATAAAAAACTGTATGACCTTTGATCACATGATTTCTGTAAAGTTCATGCAGTCGACATGTAGTTGCAAGTCGGAAAAATGTTATACCCATAATGCAACACATTTGAAAGGTGGTGACCAACGTTGGTCAACGTCTTGACAAAAGTGATCTGCTTGAATGAGCCCGGTGTTCTTCGCACCTGCCTGTTGGGCACCGTTTTCCTGCAGTTCTGTTAACGACAATGAGGGCCGGTGTTCGACAGATGGGAGCGAAGGACACAGTGTGCTAGCTAGCTAGTCCTAGGAGGACTCCGGTACACAACATGCGGGAGGCGGGGGAGACACTGTGTGCTAGCTAACTAGCAAGCTAGCTAGCACATGGTGCCACTAACTAGCTAACTAGCAAGCTAGCTTGCACATGGTGATACCCCCGCCTGCTGTGCACTAGAGTAGCTGGCGGGAGGCGGGGTCGACAGGTAGACAATGTCCTTCGCCCCTGCTTGTCGGGCACTATTTTCCCACTGTTCTGTGAACGAAGGTGAGGGAAGGTGTTCAGCAGGCAGGAGCGAAGGACACATTCCAAAGAGTCACGCAAGCTTGAAGTTGTCGTGCTCGAGGGGGGGCGTTCCATGCAAGAACCAATGGGATACTCGGGGGGGGGGCATTTATGAAGGAACCAATGGGATGCTCGAGGGAGGGTGTTCCTGCAGTTGCAGAAACGCCCCAAATTGCAGACTATTAGAATAATGTGACACAGCATGTAGAAATGTTCACTTTACAGTGACCAGGTTTACATTCACATCCATATCCCGTTATTATTCGGGATACTCAAGTACTCTGTTTTATAAACATCATATTCTGTTTACAATAACCTAAAAAAAACTTGTATCCCGGTTATGAGAAACCCAGATAAGATGCCTGGGATATGCTGTTCTAAAACGTGATACTGTGGCATGTAAACATCTTATCCCCTTTACTATTGTTTTTGCGCAGGCTCAATTTTGCAAATCACGTGTGTTGTGTGATGATGTTTTCATCCGATTGTCAAACAAATCACCATAATAATTCCACTATAATTAATTTACTATAAATTAAATTACGTTTCTGCTTATAATTTCCGACATTTGGTTGGCCATATTATAATTTCCAACATTTGGTAGGCCATATTATAATTTCCGACATTTGGTAGGCCATATTATAATTTCCGACACTTGGTAGGCCATATTATAATTTCCGACATTTGGTTGTCAACTACAGTTTGATACATGCAGCTTCTCTTCTGTCATAATTTGTTGCCCCAGAAGACTAAATAAAGTAGTGCTCACCAGAATAATATCTTACGTACATTGATAGAATGAATGCATTAGTAATCTAGTTAACACTGGTAAAGTTGTCTGTTTCGTTTAGGGACCAGGGAGAAAACACATTCACTCCAAAACAGTGGAAAACGGAAATTAGGAAATGAAAAGCTGAGTAAAAGGACAAAACACATTTCTGATAAGACTTCCATTCATCTTGGGTGTATATTTTATGTGGTTCAAATACTGTCTGCTGATATAGTGTCAAAGATAACACTTTACACGCACGTTCCCATTTTCTCAAGCGATGCTGAAAGAAAGAAATCATATTTCTCCACTCCTGTTCCCGAGACAAAATGAACATTGGTGTATAATTTCACTGCAAAAATGCACAATTCTGCAGGAGTTAATATTATATTACACTACATGTGAGCAGTTATAGGCCTACAGTCACTGTCCATATTTCAGTTACTATTCCATTTAACCAAGATTAACTTAAATGAGGAATATTCTGTTCATTCGTGGATACAGGGATACTCATGAGCAAGATATCAAAGGTGCATGTAAACCGCATATCCCGAATAAAATGTTAAGCAGGATATGAGCTACTATCTGGAATACTGTGTGCATGTAGACGTGTTCAGTAGATGAAGATACTGGTAGCTTCCAGCTTTGTAGGCTTCCCTTGCTAGCTGACAGCTAAAGCTAACATCAATCCACTACCCAAGTATTTTGGTTGCAGTGGTGTAAAGTATTTACGTAAAAATACTTTAAAGTACTACTTAAGTCGTTTTTTGGGGTATCTGTACTTTACTTTTTATATTTTTGCCAACTTTTACTTCACTACATTCCTAAAGAAAATAATGTACTTTTTACTCCATACATTCTCCCTGACACCCAAAAGTTTGCGTTACATTTTGACAGGAAAATTATCCAATTCACACACTTGTCAAGAGAACATCCCTGGTCATCCCTACTGCCTCTGATCTGGCGGACTCACTAAATACACATGCTTTGTTTGTAAATTATGTCTGATCGTCGGAGTGTGCACCCTGGCTATCGGCCAATAAAAATAAAAAATTGTTTAATAAAAGGAATTTGAAATGGTTTGTACTTTTACTTTCACATTTGATACTTAAGTACATTTTAGCAATTCCATTTACTTTTGATACATAAGTATATTTAAAACCAAATACTTTTAGACTTTTACTCAAGTAGTATTTTACTGGGTGACTTTCACTTTTACTTGAGTCATTTTCTATTAAGGTATCTTTACTTTGACTCAAGTATGACAATTGAGTACTTTTTCCACCACTGTTTGGTTGTGAATCATATAACTATACAAAAGTGATACATTTCTTAAAAATAGTATTTGATAGGCTGAAATATTATTTTAGTACTTTTCTCAGCACTTAAAAAATGTGCAAACCATAATGCTAAATATGCTTATTTCAAAGCTGATTGCCACCAAAAGCATTAGTCATTCACTTATTTGGTCTCTCTCTCACATCTCTCCCAAAGATCATCAGCAAATGAAGTCATTACTGGTTAAAGAGACAGTGCACATTTTGATAAAAGAGGCTACTTCTATGCAAATGTTGTTGACCAGTACAATAAAATAAGTCCCAAATGGAAGGGAAACATATTGTTTGTCATCTGTAGCCCCATGACATCAGGCAAAACAAGCTCAATAACTCCATGCATGCACACACCTATTGACTATGCATTCACCTGTATTGTGGATAGGCCTAGGCTACATCTTGATTTACCCAGTTTATCAATAGATACTTACCATTTACATTATTACCATAATGCAGTTACATTGGTAAAAACAAAGTCAAATTGATTGTATGATTGTATAATTGATTCATTAATGCATACATGCATACATCAAAAAAATGTTGCTGTAAAAAAAATTCTAACTCAAAAGATGCCCAAAGATTGTCGCGGTATCGTTTTGGTATCGAGCATTGTGATACTAAACCTTGTATCGATATCGAAGTCAAAATTCCGGTATCGTGACAACACTAATTAGAACACATACATTTCCCATGATGACCTATTTTGGAGCCCTTCTATTTCGGACACTGTTGTTCATCATTAGGTTTGCCTTGATACTTCTTTAAAGAGAGGAAGGGCTGGTTGCTGGTCAGACCACCTACACACAGAGTTACATTTAGCTGCAATTCAACATCCCAATGGAATGTTTAGGCCTACCTTAGGTTTTAACATACAATTACGTAACAGTAGCCTGTAAATATTATCTTCAAACCAGACAGTATATTAATTACATAGTTATTACAAAAGAGTGCAATACTAATGACTCTTTCCACTTGTTGAATTTCATGTTATTCAAGTTACCCTGCACATATTCAAAATACATGATTAGGTCAAAATACTTTGTATTTACACTGCTTAGGAAAAAGGCTAAAAGTCAAGACACTGCTCCAATGATAGTCTCCAATAAGTCTCCAATAAGTCTCCAATAAGTCCCCAATAAGTCCCCAATAAGTCCCCAATATGTCTCCAATAAGTCTCCAATATGTCTCCAATATGTCTCCAATAAGTCCCCAATATGTCTCCAATATGTCTCCAATAAGTCTCCAATAAGTCTCCAATATGTCTCCAATAAGTCTCCAATATGTCCCCAATATGTCTCCAATAAGTCCCCAATATGTCTCCAATATGTCTCCAATAAGTCTCCAATATGTCCCCAATATGTCTCCAATATGTCTCCAATTAGTCTCCAATAAGTCTCCAATATGTCTCCAATAAGTCTCCAATAAGTCCCCAAAAAAGAAAGTATTATTTACCTCATCTGTATTCCACAACAGAAGCTAGCCAGAGGTTAGCCATTTTCACTGGCTAACGTTGAAGTTCAGCTAGCTACGGTTAGCTGTCCTCAGCTATCCTTTAGCTCGAAAAGCTATCGCCAGTTTTTGTACAGCGCGACTCAGACCAGAGCATATCGGACCTATTCTCTCTCCTTTCCTCGATTTCTACCGCAGGCTCTGGACATTTACACCTGGATCTTGCAGCTAACTAGCTGCTACCTGAGTGACTATTGGCAACGTCGGTCACGGAATTAACACACACTATTACGGAGCTAGCTAGCTAGCCAGCTGAAGAGTTCCGTCAGCCACTCGTGGGCTATTCCTGAGCTAGCCAGCTGAAGTGTCTCCTGGGCTACAACTCACCTATCCTGACCCGTTTTACTGCCGATGCGGAGCCCCATTGGGTCTTCACGACTGGATCACCGACGTTATCTGCCCGAGGGAGTTGTCCAACTGGCCCCTCCGTCGCGACGTAACCTGATCGCCCATCTGCGGCCAGCTAATCGTTAGCTGTCTTTTCGGCTGCGATCTGAATAGGTCTGTCGGACACTTTTCTTGGGCCACTATAACTAACTATTTTGCCAACTTGGACGGGTCCCCCCTTCCACACGGAGCCCCACTAGCCCACAGACGGAGGCGCACGAGGCGGCTAAAGGCAGACCTCCCTCCCATCTTCCACCAGCTTGCTGCCTATGGCCCGGCTAGCTGTCTGAATCTCACTGGACCCTCTGATCACTCGGCTAAGCATGCCTCTCCTTAATGTCAATATGCCTTGTCCATTGCTGTTCTGGTTAGTGTTTATTGGCTTATTTCACTGTAGAGCCTCTAGCCCTGCTCATTATACCTTATCCAACCTCTCAGTTCCTCCACCCACACATGCTATGACATCTTCTGGTTTCAATGATGTTTCTAGAGACAATATCTCTCTCATAATCACTAAATGCCTAGGTTTACCTCCTCTGTACTCACATCCCACCATACCTTTGTCTGTACATTATACCTTGAAGCTATTTTATCGCCCCCAGATACCTGCTCCTTTTTCTCTCTATTCTGGACGTCACAGACGACCAATTCTTATAGCTTTTAGCCGTACCCTCATACTTATTCTTCTCTGCTCCGCTGGGGATGTAGAGGTGAATCCAGGCCCTGCAGTGCCTGGCTCCACACCTACTCCCCAGGCGCTCTCTTTTGATGACTTCTGTAACCGTAATAGCCTTGGTTTCATGCATGTTAACATTAGAAGCCTCCTCCCTAAGTTTGTTTTATTCACTGCTTTAGCACACTCTGCCAACCCGGATGTCCTAGCTGTGTCTGAATCTTGGCTTAGGAAGTCCACCAAAAACTGTGAAATCTTCATCCCTAACTACAACGTTTTCAGACAAGATAGAACGACCAAAGGGGGCGGTGTTGCAATCTACTGCAGAGATAGCTTGCAGAGTTCTGTCCTGCTATCCAGGTCTGTACCCAAACAATTTGAACTTCTACTTTTAAAAATCCACCTCTCCAAAAACAAGTCTCTCACCGTTGCCGCCTGCTATAGACCCCCCTCGGCCCCTAGCTGTGCTCTGGACACCATATGTGAACTGATTGCCCCCCATCTATCTTCAGAGCTCGTGCTACTAGGCGACCTAAACTGGGACATGCTTAACACCCCAGCCTTTCTACAATCCAAGCTTGATGCCCTCAATCTCACACAAATTATTAATGAACCCACCAGGTACAACCCCAAAGCCGCAAACACTGGCACCCTCATAGATATCATCCTAACCAATGTGCCCTCTAATTACACCTCTGCTGTTTTCAACCAAGATCTCAGCGATCACTGCCTCATTGCCTGCACCCGTAATGGGTCAGCGGTCAAACGACCTCCACTCATCACTGTCAAACGCTCCCTGAAACATTTCAACGAGCAAGCCTTTCTAATCGACCTGGCCCTGGTATCCTGGAAGGATATTGACCTCATCCCGTCAGTAGAGGATGCCTGGTTATTTTTTAAAAATGCCTTCCTCTCCATCTTAAATAAGCATGCCCCTTTCAAGAAATTTAGAACCAGGAACAGATATAGCCCTTGGTTCTCCCCAGACCTGACTGCCCTTAACCAACACAAAAATATCCTGTGGCGTTCTGCATTAGCATCGAACTGCCCCCGCGATATGCAACTTTTTAGGGAAGTTAGAAACCAATACACACAGGCAGTTAGAAACGCCAAGGCTAGCTTTTTCAAACAGAAATTTGCTTCGTGCAACTCCAACTCTAAAAAGTTCTGGGACATTGTAAAGTCCATGGAGAATAAGAACACCTCCTCCCAACTGCCCACTGCACTGAGAATAGGAAACTCTGTCACCACCGATAAGCCCACTATAATTGAGAATTTCAATAAGCATTTTTCTACGGCTGGCCATGCTTTCCACCTAACTACCCCTACTGCATTCAACAGCACTGCACCCCCCACAGCTACTCGCCCAAGCCTCCCCCATTTCTCCTTCTCCCAAATCCATTCAGCTGATGTTCTGAAAGAGCTGCAAAATCTGGACCCCTACAAATCAGCTGGGCTTGACAATCTGGACCCTTTCTTTCTAAAATTATCTGCCGAAATTATTGCAACCCCTATTACTAGCCTGTTCAACCTCTCTTTCGTGTCGTCTGAGATTCCCATAGATTGGAAAGTAGCTGCTGTCATCCCCCTCTTCAAAGGAGGTGACACTCTTGACCCAAATTGCTACAGACCTATATCCATCCTACCCTGCCTTTCTAAGGTCTTCGAAAGCCAAGTCAACAAACAGACTACCGACTATTTTGAATCCCACCGCACCCTCTCCGCTATGCAATCTGGTTTCAGAGCTGGTCATGGGTGCACCTCAGCCACGCTCAAGGTCCTAAACGACATCGTAACCGCCATCGATAAGAAACATTACTGTGCTGCCGTATTTATTGACCTGGCCAAAGCTTTTGACTCTGTTAATCACCACATCCTCATCGGCAGACTTAGTAGCCTTGGTTTCTCAAACGATTGCGTCGCCTGGTTCACCAACTACTTCTCTGACAGAGTTCAGTGTGTCAAATCGGAGGGCCTACTGTCTGGACCTCTGGCAGTCTCTATGGGGGTACCACAGGGTTCAATTCTTGGGCCAACTCTTTTCTCTGTATACATAAATGATGTCGCTCTTGCTGCTGGTGAATCTCTGATCCACCTCTACGCAGACGACACCATTCTGTATACTTCTGGCCCTTCTTTGGACACTGTGTTAACAACCCTCCAGACGAGCTTCAATGCCATTCAACTCTCCTTCCGTGGTCTCCAACTGCTCCTAAACACAAGTAAAACTAAATGCATGCTCTTCAACCGATCGCTGCCTGCACCTGCCCGCCCATCCAGCATAACTTCTCTGGACGGTTCTAACTTAGAATTTGTGGACAACTACAAATACCTAGGTGTCTGGTTAGACTGTAAACTCTCCTTCCAGACTCACATCAATCATCTCCAATCCAAAGTGAAATCTAGAATTGGCTTCCTATTTCGCAACAAAGCATCCTTCACTCATGCTGCCAAACATACCCTCGTAAAACTGACCATCCTACCAATCCTCGACTTCGGCGATGTCATTTACAAAATAGCCTCCAATACCCTACTCAACAAGCTGGATGCAGTCTATCACAGTGCCATCCGTTTGTCACCAAAGCCCCATATACAACCCACCACTGCGACCTGTATGCTCTCGTTGGCTGGCCTTCACTTCATAATCGTCGCCAAACACATTGGCTCCAGGTCATCTACAAGACCCTGCTAGGTAAAGTCCCCCCTTATCTCCGCTCACTGGTCACCATAGCAGCACCCACCTGTAGCACGCGCTCCAGCAGGTATATCTCTCTGGTCACCCCTAAAGCCAACTCCTCCTTTGGTCGTCTCTCCTTCCAGTTCTCAGCTGCCAATGACTGGAACGAACTACAAAAATCTCTAAAACTGGAAACACTTATCTCCCTCACTAGCTTTAAGCACCAGCTGTCAGAGCAGCTCACAGATCTCTGCACCTGTACATAGCCCATCTTTAATTGAGCCCAAACTACTACCTTTTCCCCTACTGTATTTATTTATTTTATTTATTTTGCTCCTTTGCACCATATTATTTATATTTTAACTTTTAACTTTCTTCAAACTACAAATCTACCATTCCAGTGTTTTTCTTGCCATACATTATTTACTTTGCCACCATGGCATTTTTTTGCCTTTACCTCCATTATCTCACATCATTTGCTCACATTGTATATAGTCTTATTTTTTTCTACTGCATCATTGATTGTATGTTGTTTTACTCCATGTGTAACTCTGTGTTTTTGTATGTTGTCGAACTGCTTTGCTTTATCTTGGCCAGGTCGCAATTGTAAATGAGAACTTGTTCTCAACTTGCCTACCTGGTTAAATAAAGGTGAAATAAATAAATAAATAAAAAATGTCTCCAATAAGTCCCCAATATGTCTTCAATAAGTCTCCAATAAGTCTCCAATAAGTCTCCCATCAGTCTCCAAACAGTCTCCAATAAGTTGAGGTGGGATTCTTCAATAATACTCTCCCAATAATTACTGAACATTCCCCTGCAAAGCGGAGGACTCATTCTACCACCAATCACCCTTCCTGTCTCACGTAGTCAATAAAATCACTATTTGGATGTCATCATGAAACTGATGCAAGTCTCAATACCAGAGAGCAAGACAGACACAGTGAGTCATCCCTTCTACAGAGTACAGAAGAAGAATTTACAGGTGGGAAAGATTTGGGGTGGGGAGTGTGGAGTGGAGTGCAGGGTGGGGGAGAGAGGAGGGGCGTGTATGTGTGTTTGTGTGTGCGCACGCGTGTGTGTTCATATGTGTGTGTGTGTGTGTGTGTGTGTGTGTGTGTGTGTGTGTGTGTGTGTGTGTGTGTGTGTGTGTGTGTGTGTAAGCAACACCAATGCCACCAGGAAAGTCAAAGACTGAGTAGTACAGATATTCATTTCAAATCAAATGTATTGGTCACATGCACCGAATACAACATGTGTAGACTTTACAGTGAGATGCTTACTTATGAGCCCATTCCCAACAATGCAGAGGTAAAAAGTAAGACAAATATTTTTAAATAAAAAAGGAAATAGAAACACAATAAAAACATTAACGAGGCTATACAGTTGTAGTCGGAAGTTTGCATACACTTAGGTTGGACTCATTAAAAACGTGTTTTATAACCACTCCAAATTATGTGGATATATTGAAGCAACATCTCAAGACATCAGTCAGGAAGTTAAAGCTTGGTCGCAAATGGGTCTTCCAAATGGACAATGACCACAAGCATACTTCCAAAGTTGTGGTAAAATGGCTTAAGGACAACAAAGTCAAGGTATTGGAGTGGCCATCACAAAGCCCTGACCTCAATCCTATAGAACATTTCTGGGCAGAACTGAAAAAGTGTGTGCGAGCAAGGAGGCCTACAAACCTGACTCAGTTACACCAGCTCTGTCAGGAGGAATGGGTCAAAATTTACCCAACTTATTGTGGGAAGCTTGTGGAAGGCTATCCAAAACATTTGACCCAAGTTAAACCATTTAAAAACAATGCTACCAAATACTAATTGAGTGTATGTAAACTTCTGACCCACTGGGAATGTGATGAAAGAAATACAAGTGTATAAAACTGTACATAGAAGGAGTACCAGTACTGAGTCAATGTGCAGGGTTACGAGGTAGCTGAGGTAATTGAGGTAATACAGTATGTACATGTGGGTAGGGGTCTGTTGCTGAGAATTTTCCTGCACGGCAGGAAATGCAAACTTGTAGTGTCTTTGAGTTTTAAAAAGGCTTCTAAAGTTTGTAATTTCCACTTTGAAATTTCAGACTCGATTTGACCGAATGAAACGTTTATCAACCCCTACAAAAATGTGCATTAATTATAATCCGCATAATATTTCACATTTTCCTGCTGTAGCAAGAAGGCTCAAATTAAGATCCAAATCTGTATGAACGAAAACATTTGAGAGACTATGAGAATGAGAAGGAGACGTCTCTGAAGGTCTGGTTGGTAACTGCCATAAAAAAAAAAAATCTAATTACAGTCAGGTTTTTTCTCTCCATCCCCCTCCTTGATTCCAGTAATGGTTGACTCACTGGTGTAATAGTGAACTGATCTGATCGTAACAGCATTTCCTTTGATTGCACAACATTGGCCCTCTGTGTTACAGTAGCTCTCTACTGTACATGCCTCTCATACTGTACATGCCAGTTATAGACGGCATACTTTATTTAACCTTTATTTAACTAGCTATGCATGTGCATGCAAATGTAATGTAATCCTCTACTTTCTTAATATTTGTTTCTAAATATTATTTTCAGGAAAGTAATATTGTTTTTTATTTGAAATCAGTTTGCTCTGAAGAGTATGTCATTGTAGGCGACTGTATTGTCCATGACAGAAAGGTGGGGGTGTTCGTTTCAATTGGAACACACTTTTATATTCATATTTACCACTGTAACAGTTCAAAACTGCATTTTAAAGAAATACAATCGGCAAATTAGCATTATTTAGAGCCCCCCCCCCCAAAGTTTGACTTTTGTCCCTGCAGGAGGCCTTTTTCCTTTTGGTGGCCGTCAATGTAAATAATAATTTGTTCTTAACTGACTTGCTTAGTTAAATAAAAGTGAAATGAAATAAATAAATAGCTTTATTATCACTGTCATCATCATCGTCATCATCATTCTCATCAGTGTATATCTCCACATCTTTACTATTACTTATTACTTAATGTAATAACATGATAATAACAATGTAGCCTAATAATGTTGACCAGGGGGTGAATGGGAGGCTTCAATTCAAGATGTCAATCAATGTCATCATCACTGCATTATGAAGCGTTGTGCTTACAAAAAGATCACTCTGAAGGAGTGTCCACCACCTATCGGTAAAGAGTGGTATAACCACGCATGCCCGACCTAACTGCCCATTGTGTATTTCCATTACCAAAACAACTTCTAGGTGAGCTTACAAACTGTAACGCCATAACATTAGTAAAAAATACCATGAAAATACCACCATGTTATCCCTCTTGCAGCATTATCCTCACTACAACACTTTTCATGTAAATATGTTATTCGCTATAATGCATAATACATGTTTCATTAGTATACATGTTTTTTTGCATGTTTACAGGTTCCACAATAATAGGATCATCTTGAAAGTTAAAAGGAATACATTCATTAACAAGGTTATTGTAACAAAGGGGGCACTGCGCACAAGAGAGTTTAGGATGCAAAACATGACTTTTACAGTAGCCCAGCCTACATTCTCATACTCTCGTTATGTTTTGATAGAAAATGCCATTACAGCACTACTCAGCATTGCTTCATTGAAGAATGATTGATGGCCCACAAATAAAAACAGTGCGCCCTCCTCATATTCTTTGCCACTCGACAGTTGCTCAACATGGTCATATAAAAATGAGCCCCCAATACATTTCGCAGCGATCAGATCAACACGTTTTTTTTTTTCTCCCGTTCACGTTTACAATGAAAAAATATACCCTTTACAATCGAATCCTTATGCAATACACAAGAGATCTGCTAGAATGTTGACAAGCATCGGTGAAAAAATGCATCATAAACAGCACTTTTCTTTGAGAAAAACAACCCAAAGTTTCAATGGGTACAGTGCACTTACCTCCGCCAATTTTTTAACACACCCCCTTCCTCCAAGCTCGCTTTAACCGGCTGTAACTTGAAATGCTATTTTCTGTGCCTGGAAAAAGGGTTGTATGCTGGTTATATCCAAACCCGACATGGAGTCAGGGGCAGGATTGGAATGGAGCTTTTCTTCTGCTAAAACACTCTCAAGTAAACACCATACAACGCCCTTGGACGCAAATAACCGTGTACTTTACATGTAGCCTCAATTGGATAGATAAATCAGCGGCGGTGGAACCATTTTGGTGTGGAAGTACAGCTGCGGGTGTCAAGTTTTGACATTAAGAAACGACGTTCAATTCCGGGTTTTTCTCAACTCTCCATTCAGCGGGGGTTTTCAGGTCTTCTAGTAAACAAGCGAACCATGTGGTAAAGATGTCCGCGTTCATTGGTCAAACCCTGTTTTTCAAGACCCACGTCCCACAAATCTCACTTGTTTACAGTAGCCTTGGAGTTGGGCGTGCTTGGCTGGATGGGGAGCTCACAGTGGACCTACAGTAACTAAACTAGGTTACGCTGTCGTGTCTCCTGCCCTGCCGCAGACAGCTAATAACTACGTTTAACGTTGTAACGTTGCTCGCTTGTCGTGTGCTACAATGGTGAATTTGGTGATGTTTGACATGAACGAGTGGAGAAAGGCAAGCCTACTGGTTATACATATATGTGATCTACTTTTATTTTTATTCGGCCTACAGCGTTCGTGTTGTCATATCACACCCCTCTACCACGTGAACGATTGTGCTACTGTTATGTAACGACTTCATCGTAATCTCACTATTGATCAGCGTTTGACAAAACGAGTCGGACGAGGTTTGCTGTGACTGACACAGTAGGCTAAATGCAGTCCACACTGCCTCAGTCGACACTAATGTTAAGGTGTTGTTGGTTTTCCTTTTCTTGAGGTGAAAACAACAAACACCTACTGTATGTGCAGTTTGGTATGCGGATTGCTTGTGTGGGCGGGGAGTCCCCTATATGGATTACATAACATAGGCTACAGCAGCAATATAGACGCAGGGATGATGTTTATACAGCAATATAGACGCAGTGATGATGTTTGTACAGCAATATAGATGCAGTGATGATCCTTGTACAGCAATATAGATGCAGGTATGATGTTTGTATGCCTTTCATTTTTTCACCTTTTCTGAACGGCACGGCCGGGGAAAGATTTAACGTCGCCATGCCGCCGCAGCATGTCAAGCGCATGCTCTACGTTCGGGTGAACATGTGGTCGGTCGGGCGGGCGAATATATATGCGCGCACGGCCGAACGCGTTCACTCACACACATACACAGACTGAACAGCTGCATTGGGAGAGCATAGGTTTACGCACGGTGGGTGTGTGGGTGAGTCATTGGCGCTCTAGAGACTGGTGTTGCGAAACACTGGTCCAATGACCCAGATACAGCAGGGTTATTATACATAGGCCCCCTTCTCAGTTTTCATCCACCTGGCTACTAAATTACCCATCTCAATCATGGCAAAATAAGTGCTCCATTCCCCCAAAAAAATGAATACAAGCATAGTCTATTCACTGCAGCAAATCATCTCTCTCTTTCTCTCTCTCTACCTCAAAATAACACAGACTAGCATGTCTCTCTCTCTCTCTAACACACACACACACCTCTGCACGTTAACCATTACAAAATCGGGCATGCAGGCCTAGGTTAATCGCTCATGGACTGACTACGTGAACTACATTTTTAGTTCTGGGTTAACTGAGATTAGGCCAAGGTTGGTGGTGACGTTTGTCTGTTGTTTCTCTCGTGTGTTTTCCATTACTATGAGAATCTGAGGTTCCCTGTAGCCCACTCCCCACATTCCTACTATTGGTCCACTCCGTGGGTGTGTCGCAGTTACCCTATCAGTGCCATGTCTGATTCTTTTTTTTTTCTTCTTTTTTTATAATGGAAGAGAGTACCAGCAGATTTATAATGCTTATAATGCTGATGCACTCAAATGTTCCACATGGAGATGCAAGGATTGGACTTTACACTTTAAAGTATTCAAACAAAAAAAATACTTGTAAAAATAATAGAGGACTGCTTGTTAATCTGCATGATATCAGTTTGCAAAGCAGATGTACAGTTGAAGTCAGAAGTTTACATACACTTAGGTTGGAGTCATTAAAACTCGTTTTTCAACCACTCCACAAATTTCTTGTTAATAAACTATAGTTTTGGCAAGTCGGTTAGGACATCTACTGTGTGCATGACACAAGTAATTTTTACAAAAATAGTTTACAGATTATTTCACTTATAATTCACTGTATCACAATTCCAGTGGGTCAGAAGTTTACATACACTAAGTTGACTGTGCCTTTAAACAGCTTGGAAAATTCTCGAAAATTATGTTATGGCTTTAGAATCTTCTGATAGGCTAATTGACATAATTTGAGTCAATTGGAGGTGTACCTGTGGATGTATTTCAAGGCCTACCTTCAAACTCAGTGCCTCTTTGCTTGACATCATGGGAAAATCAAAACAAATCAGCCAAGACCTCAGAAAAAAATTGTGGGCCCCCACAAGTCTGGTTCATCCTTGGGAGCAATTTCCAAACGCCTGAAGGTACCACGTTCATCTGTACAAACAATAGTACGCAAGTATAAACACCATGGGACCATGCAGCAATCATACCGCTAACGAAGGAGACGCGTTCTGTCTCCTAGAGATGAACGTATTTTGGTGCGAAAACTGCAAATCAATCCCAGAACAACAGCAAAGGACCTTGTGAAGATGCTGGAGGAAACAGGTACAAAAGTATCTATATCAACATAACCTGAAAGGCAGCTCAGCAAGGAAGAAGCCACTGCTCCAAAACCGCCATAAAAAAGCCAGACTACGGTTTGCAGCTGCACATGAGGACAAACATCGTACTTTTTGGAGAAATGTCCTCTGGTCTGATGAAACAAAAATAGAACTGTTTGGCCATAATGACCATCGTTTTGTTTGGAGGAAAAAGGGGGAGGCTTGCAAGCTGAAGAACACCATCCCAACCGTGAAGCACAGGGGTGGCAGCATCATGTTGTGGGGGTGCTTTGCTGCAGGAGTGTCACGTTCTGACTTTAGTATGAGGTCATTTTTCCATAGTAGATTGGTCAGGGCGTGACAGGGGGGTGTTTTTGTCTATGTATTTTGGGTTTTCTGTTTTCTATGTGGGTTGTCTAGATTGTCGTTCTATGTTGTATTTTCTATGTTGTGGTTTCCAATCAGAGGCAGGTATTTTTCGTTGTCTCTGATTGGAAGCCATACTTAGGCAGCCTGTTTTTCATGGGGTTTTGTGGGTGGTTGTTTTCCGTTTCGTTGTTTGTACCTGACGGGACTGTTGTTGGTCGTTTTGTTATTTTGCAAAGTGTTTTCATTAAAAGTAATTATGATCACTTCACACGCCGCATTTTGGTCTCCTTTAGACGACCCTTATTACAAGGAGGGACTGGTGCACTTCACAAAATAGATGGCATCATCAGGACGGAAAATTATGTGGATATATTGAAGCAACATCTCAAGACATCAGTCAGGAAGTTAAAGGTTGGTCGCAAATGGGTCTTACAAATGGACAATGACCCCAAGCATACTTCCAAAGTTGTGGCAAAATGGCTTAAGGACAACAAAGTCAAGGTATTGGAGTGGCCATCACAAAGCCCTGACTTCAATCCTATAGAAAATGTGTGGGCAGAACTGATAAAGCGTGTGCGAGCAAGGAGGCCTACAAACCTGACTCAGTTACACCAGCTCTGTCAGGAGGAATGGGTCAAAATTCAGCCAACTTATTGTGGGAAGCTTGTGGAAGTCTACCCAAAACGTTTGACCCAAGTTAAACAATTTAAAAGCAATGCTACCAAATACTAATTGAGTGTATGTAAACTTCTGACCCACTGGGAATGTGATGAACGAAATAAAAGCTGAAATAAATCACTCTCTCTACTATTATTCTGACGTTTCACATTCTTAAAATAAAGTGGTGATCCTAACTGACCTAAAACAGGGAATTTTTGCTAGGATTAAATGTCAGGAATTGTGAAAAACTGAGTTAAAATGTATTTGGCTAAGGTGTACAGTATGTAAACCTCCGACTTCAACTGTATGCATATCCTCTTAATCCTTAACTAATATGTGCTGTATGTGTCAATCTGTTAACCCACAAAACCTTTTTATGACAATTCATGTGATTTACAGATTAGTGCATCTGTCTCTAATACCATTCTTATTATAAGCAGTAGTCAAGGTTTTCTGGTCGTGAGATAAATCTCTTAGTGCCCAGATGTTTTCCTGACCATGTGACTCGACTACAGAGAAACTCTGGGTCCCATTTAAAGGTTATACCCTAGACCCTGGCCAGATCACACATGGTCATGCATGAAAAGCTCCTGGCCCACTGTTTGAGATCAGGAGAATGGATTAGTTAGTGATTATTTCAAAACTATAAAGCCGGGGACAAAACCTGACAAGTTGATGTTGTGGTTTTATCTCACTAACACCCTGATACAGTAGTCTCAAGTTAGCACACTCCCAAGACTTGTTCATTCCTCGGCTGTTGGACAGTAAAAGGCCTCCTGTGATCCGCTTTAGTCCTCTTGTTGAATGACAAACAAAAGGCTTATTCCATAGGATGTAACCTACAACCTACCCATTACAGACAAATAGAAGGAGTTGGTAACACCTTGTGATGCAGTTCTAATACAATGTAACTAAGACTTGTCATGAGCCTATATGACCCCTTATAATGTCCTATGAACCGTATTATAATACCAACCTCATGATCTCAGAGTTTCACTTCGGATTTCACGTAATTCGATAAACGTACATTTTTGACCCATTAATCCCACATGATTACAGGGTTAATTCCACGAGGCCCACAGGGTTAAAACAGAAACAACTCAAAAGGGTTAAGTTTAGGCATTCATTCATAGTTGTTAAGGTTAGAGCTATGGTTTGGGTAAAGCATAAAACGAAATAATACATTTTGAAAAAAGTGCTATTTCCATTTAGGATCATGAAGTACTCTCATCCAGTGTGTGTTGGGCTTGGAGTGGACATCCCCCATTCTTGTGCCCTCTGTCCACCCCCGCCCTGTCACGCCCCTTACCACTTTCCCCGAGGTGTAATGTGACCACAATGGACTAAATGTCTAGCCGTAGCGAGATGTAAAGTCCCCAGAACGCACACATAGGCGCATGCACAAGCCCCCACAACACTCTCTCTCACACACACGCGCACACACACACACACACAAAGACACGCACGCACACTACACAGACACACACACTGTTCGTTCACACACTGCTGACAAATCACAAGACAAATTCCACTTCTCGCCATGTTATGCTCTTGCCTCTGATTGCAACAGATACTTCAGCTGCTCCCAGCAAATTTCAGAAATGTCAAGACAGTGACCTCAGTGCCAACAGGTGATAATGAGAAATGGATGTCTCCCTGCACTGAGGAGAGGCAGAAGCGGGGGAAAAGATAAGCACACTAGATGACATACAGTAGTGTCCAAAACCAGCTTATCGTAAATTGAGACAGTATTCTTTCCCCCTCCCCCAAACGCAATCTAGACTCTACTTTCCCCAAGTAACTGTTCTTCTCTATGAAGTAACGTTAGAAGTAGCCGATGTCAATGGGCTACGTAGACACTGAAAAGACAACACTAAGGGGGAAATATAGCATGTACGTCAATAACTGTTCTATGGATGGGGTGTAGGTGTGGGTGAGTGTATGTGTGTGTTTGTGTGTGTGTGTCTGTGCATATGAATAGGAGTGTGCGGGAGGTTGAATGGGAATATGTTTAGGAGGGCGGGCGGGAGAGAATGGATGTGTGGATGCATTGGGTGCACGTTGTATGTGAAAGAAGGAGAATGGACGAGTAAGTCGATGTATGGATGGGTATAAATGTGCCTGAGAAGAAGGGAGGGCGGGAAAAGACGGGAGGTTGGGACAAGCTTGGCTTGGGTGGGTAAGGGTGGGCAAGGAAGGGAGGTTGTGACAAGCTTGGCTTGGGTGGGTAAGGATGGGCAAGGAAGGGAGGTTGTGACAAGCTTGGCTTGGGTGGGTAAGGATGGGAGGGTCGCCCAAGCTTGGCTTAGGTGGGTAAAGGGGGGAGGAAAACTTGGAGGGGGTGGTGGAGAGGGACAAGCTTGGCTTAGGTGGGTAAAGGGGGGAGGAAAACTTGGAGGGGGTGGTGGAGAGGGACAAGCTTGGCTTGGGAAAGAGGAAAATAAGTATTTACCTATACTACAATGTAATCAAATGTATTTTTGTGACTTGCAAACCTACTGTCAAATGAATATCGGAGAGAACGTCAAGTCATTATTATTCCTTGTTTGCCATTATTACATTTTACATTTGAGTCATTTAGCAGACGCTCTTATCCAGAGCAACTTACAGTAGTGAATGCATACATTTCAATTCATTTCATACATTTTTTTCCCCTGTACTGGCCCCCCGTGGGAATCGAACCCACAACCCTGGCGTTGCAAACACCATGCTCTACCAACTGAGCCCACTGTTCCAGTATAGTTGAGATCCAATGGTGGTTATTGGCAAGAGTGGAACTGGGAGGGCATCAGACACTTCCTTGAAGTGCGGCAGCGTAGCCTAGTGGTTAGAGCGTCGGACTAGTAACCGAAAGGTTGCAAGATTGAATCCCTGAGCTGACAAGGCAGTTAACCCTCTGTTCCTAGCCTGTCATTGAAAATAAGAGTTTGTTCTTAACTGACTTGCCTAGTTAAGTAAAGGTAGAATAAATTAAAAAATGTGTGGTGCTTCCACTCATCTCACTTTGGTCTCTCGGTGGATCCACTCTTCCCAAGTAGAGCCCCACCAACCACTATACTTTGACCACAGTATTTAAGTGGCAGTCTTTCTTCAATGTATTTACAATGACATAATCCACAGATTTCTGGTACATTAGGGGAGGAGTAGCACCTCAAAGTACAAAGAAGTACTTTATGTTTTTTGTGTGTTCTCTTAAATGTTTGCTCAGCCTACATGTTCACACGTTTTATATATGTAATGGGTACAATAACTATGTATTCATATTAGGACTTTTCCATATACATGGGATGTCCAATGCCCTCACAGGCTTCATGATGGCAAAAAAAAGGTTCTTGAACATTTAAAGAGATTGCCAGCAGATGTGGTTTTCCTGCAAGAGCTTCCCTTTACAAAAGGAGAAATTGAATATTTAAAAATTAGCTGCTTTGGAGAGGCCTATGCTGCCACTTACTGTAGTAACAGCAGAGATGTAGGCATTCTGATTAATAAGAGTACACCTTTTCCCATATATCACAGCACACGGACCAAGAAGAACACTTTCTCATTTTGAATTGCACCTTACATGGGGAAAAATACACATTGATTTTATTGTATAGTGTATTCAGAAAGTATTCATACCCCTTGGCTTTTCCACATTTTGTTGTGTTACAGCCTGAATTCAACATTTATGAAATTGTTTTTCCCCCCATAATGACGAAGTGAAAACATGTTTTTAGACATTTTTGTAAAAGTATTGAAAATGAAATAGAGAAATATCTCATTTGCATACGTATTCACACCTCTGAGTCAATACATGTTAAAATCACCTTTGACTTAAAGGGCAAGTCACTAAGAGCTTTGCACACCTGGATTGTACAATATTTCAACATTCTTCAAGCTCTGTCATGTCTTGCCATACATTTTTTTTTAAGATGATTTAAGTCAAAACTGTAACTAGGCCACTCAGGAACATTCCATTTCATCTTGGTAAACAACTCCAGTGTAGATTTGGCCTTGTGTTTTAGGTTATTGTCCTGCTAAAAGGTGAATTTGTCGCCCAGTGTCTGTTTGAAAGCAGACTGAACCAGGTTTTCCTCTAGCATTGTGCTTGTGCTTAGCTCTATTCAGTTTCTCCCTAGTACTTGCCGATGACAAGCATACCCATAGCATGATTCAGCCACCACCATGCTTGAAAATATGAAGAGTGTGTTGTGTTGGATTTGACCCAATCATAACGCTTTGTATTCAGGACATAATGTTAATTTCTATGCCATATTTTCTGCAGTTTTATTGCAAACAGGATGCATGTTTTGGAATATTTTTATTCTGTACAGGCTTCCTTCTTTCCACTCTGTCAGTTAGGTTAGTATTGTGAAATAGCTACAATGTTGTTGATCTATCCTCAGTTTTCTCCTGTCACAGGCATTAAACTCTGTAACTATTTTAAAGTCACCATTGGCCTCATGGTGAAATCCCTGAGAGGTTTCCTTCCTTTCCGGCAACTGAGTT
Source organism: Salmo trutta (assembly GCF_901001165.1). Classification (NCBI taxonomy): domain Eukaryota; kingdom Metazoa; phylum Chordata; class Actinopteri; order Salmoniformes; family Salmonidae; genus Salmo; species Salmo trutta. Next base: position 37,981,525 of record NC_042981.1, read on the forward strand.
AGGAAGGACGCCTGTATCTTTGTAGCGACTGGGTGTATTGATAAACCATCCAAAGTGGAATTACTAACTTTACCATGCTCAAAGGGATATTCAATGTCTACGTTTTTTTTTTTACCCATCTGCCAATCGGTGCCCTTTGCGAGGCATTGGAAAACCTCCCTGGTCTTTGTGGTTGAATCTGTGTTTTAAATTCATTACTCGAGGAAATGTCCTTCCCCATATTGACTGATATCATTCAATTCAATAATAAAAAAGACAATACAAGTAAAAGTTGTGTGTAGTAAAAATGTTATGCCAAGTGCCAGGTTTCTCTCCATTCAGAGACATCAGTATCAAGCCTGTCCGTCAGTCTGGACTTCATCACATCATCTTGCAAGTCTCCATGTGCTGGCTCCATAAATGTTTCTGTGAACACATACACACTGTCACTGTTCTACCAATGGCAGTTAGGATAGGTAATATCTGACACACAAACAGGTACTATGTTGAAGTTTGAACAGGTCAGATAAAACCTTGCCAATTATGGTCTTCCCATCAAACGACTGAGGCTGCCGACTAGCAAAAGCATCTCCAGTCCATCTATAGAAATAGGCAGAGTCGAGGCAGAGTCCATTAGTGACACATAGAATGAAAAGGGTGTTGCTGTTACTGGATATTTGTGCTGTCACTGTGCGAAAAGGGTCCATATCAGGGGATATCTTTACATTACATTACATTTTTTATATTCTAGAGAATACAGACCATTTCCAATGCATATTTTGAGTTTTGTGGATATGCACCATTCTGTAAAAATAAAAAAAGCAGACGCTGAATATCCCTTTGAGCATGGTGAAGTTATACATTTGGCTTTTGGATGGTGTATCAATACACCCATTCACTACAATATACAGTCATCCTTCTTAACTCAGTTGCCAGAGAGGAAGGAAACCGCTCAGGGATTTCACCATGGGGCCAATAGTGACTTTAAAAAGTAACTACAACATTGTAGTTACTCCACAATACTAACCTAAATGACAGAGTGGAAAGAAGGAAGCCTGTACAGGATAAAAATATTCCAAAACATGCATCCTGTTTGCAACAAGGCACTTAAGTAATATTGGAAAAAAGTGAATAGAAAGTGTAATGTTTGGGGCAAATCCAACACAACACATCACTGAGTACCACTCTTTAGCCTTCCCTGTAGCTCAGTTGGTAGAGCATGGTGTTTGCAACACCAGGGTTGTGGGTTCGATTCCCACGGGGGGCCAGCACAGAAAAAAATGTATGATATGTATGAAATTGTATGAAATGTATGCATTCACTACTGTAAGTCGCTCTGGATAAGAGCGTCTGCTAAATGACTAAAATGTAAAATGTAAATGTTTATATTGTCAAGCATGGTGGTGGCTGCATCATGTTATGGGTATGCTTGTCATCGGCAAGGACTAGTGAGTTTAAGATAAAAAGAAACAGGATACAGCTATAAGCACAGGCAAAATCCTAGTGGAAAACCTGGTTCAGTCTGGTTTTCAACAGACACTGGGAGTCAAATTCACCTTTCAGCAAAATAATAACCTAAAACACAAGGTCAAATATACACTGGAGTTGCTAACCAAGACGACATTGAATGTTCCTGAGTGGCCTAGATACAATTTTGACTTAAAACAGCTTGAAAATCTGTGGCAAGACTTTCTAAAAACATGTTGGAAACTTTGTCATTATGGGGTATTGTGTGTAGATGAGTGAGAAAGAAAATCTATTTAATAAATGTTTTATTCAGGCTGTAGCAACAAAATGTGCATTAATTAATTTGTACAAATGTCTAAAAACATATTTCCACTTTGACAATATGGGGTATTGTGTGTAGGTCACTGACACAAAATCTAAATTTTATCAATTTTAAATTCAGCCTGTAACACAACAAAATATGGAAAAAGTCAAGGGGTGTGAATACTTTCTGAAGGCACTGTATGTGTCCTAAAAAACAAAACTGTTTTTTGAGCTTTCTTATGTATCCTAGATATAGGACAGACACTTCAAAACCTTAGTCCTGATGATTTATTTTTTGACTGTCTTTTTTGCTGTTTATGAATGTGTTATTCAATGCATTTCTATGGGGTATAGTAGTAAAGGCCTATTTTTTATATATATATTTTTAATACCTAAAGGGGTCCTAAAATTCTAAATCAAATAGCTAAATGATCCATGGTATGACCATCTTAAAACAATTCCATATGTTATAATCCCCCCCCCCCCCCCCCCCGGACTGCGAGGGACCATCGCTGACGACCCAATCTACACCCATCCCATCATCCATAGTAACACAGGGCAGGCAGGAATATTGAGGATGTGCAACTTTTATTTTCTGTTAAATAAATAAAATACATTTTTTGCAAAGATTGGCCTACGTTTACATCTTTCCAAAAAATATGTGTTAGGGATAGGTGATATCTGACACACAAACATATTTTATGTTGAAGTTTGAACAAGTCAGACTAAACCTATAATGCAATGCAGATAGTCCGGGTAACCATTTGATTAGCTATTTAGCAGTCTTATGAATTGGGTATCTGAGCCTGTTGGTCCGAGACCCGATACTCTGGTAGCAGAGAGAACAGTTTAGGTTGGCTTTTTTACAGTGTTGCCTTCCAAAAGCAAACATGAATTTGTAATTTTACTCAACAAGCTTTTTCAAAATCAACTAATTTCAAGCAAAGTTTGTTGAGCAAACAAACTTTAACACATTAGCAAAAATTATTTTCCTTTTGAACTCCACACAACTCACAAAATAACGTTTGTTTACAAACAATGGAGTTAAAACAAGCATATGTTTCGGGGTTCTGATGGGTTAGACAGGTTAACTAAGCTCATCATTAGCGCTTAGTTTATAAGTTATATTCTTTAAGAATCAATGGGTATATATCATTCATTTAAAAGTCCAAAAAATGGATGAGGCAATCGCAGATTGCAACTTTAATACTAAGGCCTATACGCCATTGTGTCAACAATGACATAACAGATGTCATAAACACTCGGCTGTTACATTGACATTACTGTTCTATTAAGACTTACCAAATTAAAATACAGAGACCAAGTGGTCATTGTGACAGCCAATAAATCCAAAGTATACATTTGGTATTGTTGACTATACTTTTCATGAACCCTTCAAAGTATACAAAAATGACTTAAGGCATTAACTACACCTGAACCCCTTTTTTCACTCATAATGCAAAGGCCTTTGCCATCTCAATGCTTGGTGATATACCCACTATTCAATGCATGTAGCCTATTGTTTGATCCAAAGTCAAGGCTACAGCTGCTCTGTCTGCCTACTGGTATACAATTTCACTTTGCTACTGGGGGAGATATTAGCGGCTCAGGTTCAACCAAAGGTAGATTGAGACAAATTGAGAAGTTAGGCTAATGTGCACATGGGTGATTTGAAGTACTGGTGTTGATATGGTTACAGCTCTGTGAGTCCCGTTGGCAATCTGCGAGGCATCTGGAGTGGAGAGTTACCTACGGTATAATGTTTCAAAACACCAGCACATTAATACTCACCTATAACAAAAATAATTTTAATGGATACTTTTAACCAGTGATTCAGAGATGTTTTCTTGGAATTTGGTTTCAGTTTTTTCTTTTGATCTACTTGCCCCATTAGAGACGAGAATGTTGTAGAAGAACATAAGGGTAGTAGAAATGTTGGTGTGTCCATACATGTGCTTGTGTGAAAGACAAAAAGACACACACATAGAGAACGAGAAAGAGAGAGAGGGAGCGCGAGAGAGAGAGCGAGAGAGATAAACAGTGGAGGGAACTACCTTGATGATCTGGTGCCCCCATGTGGCACTTCCAGGGTTTACGCACAAGACATGTGACCATAGGCCTAAATCTATTCTACCTATTCTATTTCAGTAATACACAAAGCGCAATGCAAGATCACCAAAAAATGTATAGCGACAACAATGTTTTTGCTCCAGCCCTGATCTAACACACGGTATAGTCCAAATACTGCAACAACTGATAGCAAATCCTTGTTTTTGGTAGATGAATCTGAGAGTGGGTACCAATTATTCACACTGATGCAATCAATCCACCAACAACACTGATTTTCCATTCTGATAATACAGTAGCAGCAGACAGTCACAGTTGGCCTATATGTTTCTGCCATCTGCTGGTAAACGCCAAACATTTCAGCTGATTTAACTTATCCACAATAGAGGACCACAGTATGAGTCTTATACCCATAAAGCCTAGCGGTCAAACATGGAAATGGTTCCAATAGTTTTTCCACCATTTTTCCCATAGGGGAAACACTTCAAATAAGGGCTATGTTTCGTGTAGGCTTACCCTGGCGTGGTGGTTTGATAACCGTGTAAATCCCTCTCGGACAAGGTGACGTTTATCAATATATTTGCCTGTATTTACCCCCCCCCCCGAAGATTTGGACGAGACTGCTGAATCGAGGCAAAGGTAAGAATCTCTGGATTAACTATCTAATGGTAGCTAAATGTAGTAATAAATAAATGCTAATTAGCATTTTCAAATCTGAGAGTAAATAGAGCCACATATATGTAGATAGAAGTCACCTTTTCCGAGAGAGATTTACACGGTTATCAAAACGTCAGTGTAAGCCCACACAGCCCTTATTTGAAGTGTATCTAAAATCCCCTATGGGAAAAATGAATGGAGGAAAAACGATTGGAACCATTTCCCTGTTTGACAGCAAGGTCTTATGGGTATTATGACACATCCACTGTGGGGCTCTATATCACATCTCAGATTCATAGTTCATACTGCTATCAAATAGCTTATTATTATATGTTATTATGAGAAATGTTATTATGAGAACAAACAAGATGGGTATGGACACAGTATGAACATGTAGGTTTGAGCAAGTGTGACGTCATTAATGTTTGTTGTAATTCATGTGTCTGAGTTGGTGTTTTTTTGTTGTTGCCTTGATTTGTCATTTTTCTTTATGTTGAAGGTTGGGCATTACAGTTTTTTACAATCTCTAGGACCCATTTCTCAATACTTAGGTCACTCTTTCAAAACTCTTCACACAGTTCTCCTAATCAACTTTCAGCTTGGCACAGCAGTTCATTTCACATCCAAAATGCACTAAAACTACCAAAACACTTCATACAATTCTCAAATCAACTCATTCTTCCATAACACTAACAAAGGTTGTCACCCAACAAGCACACGTTGTCACTCATAAAACAATGACCTAAACAACACTAACAACAGGTAGCGCTACACAATGTTTTCTTTTGTCAAATGTCTTTACAAAACAAGAATGACACCTCTCTGTTGTTTAGAATTCACTGCAGTATATGTTACAGGAATGAATCAGACATGATGCAATATGCTTCAATTTGTTTTATGTCATTTTTTAGCATTGAGTGACTCCAAAAATACAAGAATTTGTATATACGCCATCTACCGATACAGAAGCAATGCTAGTCGACCCTGTCTTCTGCATTTGGTCACAGGTTCTCATCCACATCACATCTTATGTCATCTTGGGCAATACACCTAGGAAAGAATATTTTGGCATGCCTGGTCCATCCCTGGCAATCTTCTGCAGATATGTCCAGGCATCCAGCATTCATTGCTGGATCATGTGGATGGTGGTCATAAACCTTCCACCTCCATGAGGAAAATAATTCCTCTATGGGGTTGAGGAATGGAGAGTAAGGTGGGAGGAAAAGTGACACCATCCTGGTATGGGCTGCAAACCACTCTGTGACAGCACGGGAGTTGTGAAATGCCACATTGTCCCATACAATTACAAATGTTGGCCGATTTCGCCTCACCTGGCACAACCCTTCCATAGAGGTCATCCAGGAATGAAATGAGAAGCTCTGTGTTGTATGGCCCAATTAGTGCTTTGTGTAACAGCAATCCATCAGCGGATACTGCTGCACACATTCTGATGTTGGCACCCCTCTGGCCCGGGACATCCACCGTGGCTCTTTTCCCAATCACATTCCTTCCTCAACACCGTGTTTTGGCCAAGTTGAAACCAGCCTCATCTACAATGATGAATATGTGGGGTGCTTGCCTGGCTTCAATCTCCATGATTGTTACGCTCGTTGATGGAAGGATCGGACCAAGGTGCAGCGTGGTAGGCGTACATTTTAATTTATTAAATGAACACCGAAAACAAAACAAATACAAACGAAACGTTCAGTAGGGCTACAGAGCACAGTACCAAAAACAAGATCCCACAAACTAAAGGTGGAAAAAAGGCTGCCTAAGTATGATCCCTAATCAGAGACAACAATAGACAGCTGCCTCTGATTGGGAACCATACCCAGCCAACAAAGAAATAGAAAACATAGATTGCCCACCCTAGTCACACCCTGACCTAACCAAATAGAGAATAAAAGGGATCTCTAAGGTCAGGGCGTGACAATGATTCTCTAAAATAAATTTACAAGGAAACATAAGAGTTAGGCTATCATGGTAGTTTACATTATACCTAAAAACATGCCATTGTGTGCCTCTGCCCTGTTTGGTTTTGTTCAAAACCAGTTCTGTATTTTATAGTCATTTTACCTGGACATATTGGTTCCTGAGTTGCTTGACTCGTTCAGAGTTCCTTTCAAAGGGGACAGTGTACAACTACTTCATCCTGACTTTATGTTGTTTCAGGACTCTAGAAATAGTTATTATGCTTACATTGTGAATATTTCCAAAAGTAATGTGAGTTTTGTGTAATTGTTTTTGTATTTCTGCTTAGGATCCAACGGTTACCTCCCACAGAGAGGTAGGATTTTCACTGCTGTGCAGGAAACTGCAATCATTGATACGGTCATCAGAAACAATGGCATAAGTAGGTTTGAAGGCTTTGCTCAATTTACTTCTGTAATGTGCAGTTCAGTCAGATGCCCTTGCAGAATGCACATCTTACCTGTTGTTTTGCCGGAAATTTCTCACAATAGATGCTACTGTTGAGCGTTGCAGATTTGGCTGCACTCTCAGACCAGCCTCTCTCATTGATAGACCATGATTTATTACATTATCAATTATAGTAGCCCTAATCTCATCTGAGACTACAGGTCTTGATCTTCCTCTCAGTCTTCTTCCACCAAGCATACGTACTCCTCTCCCTCTCGCAGCCACTCTTCTTCCTCTGTCAGCCACTTCTCCATCTCTGGCTGGGTCCATGTTTACATTACAGTACAGCATTATTCCTAAAATGGCCCCTTTTGTATAGATGGTAATGAAATTGAAAGACTAACACCTGGGTAGGTGTTCAGCTACAATGGGAAACAGCTGTGGTTGGTCTAATTGTTTTGATAGTATTTCATTTTTTAGATTTGGAATATATTTCAACACTGTATTACTGTAGAAATGTAGCAAATTGCTGTCTTATTCAATTTTGTGTTATGTTAGGTTTTGAATTTAAGTTGAACAGTTTTGAAAAGAGTATGTAAACATGTGCAAATTGGCCTGTAGGTACATAGAGTTGGTGGTGGTTGTGTCTGAGTGAGAAAATAATTAATGAAATTTGAAAGATGTGCCAAAGCAATGAAAAATGATCCACAGTTTATTCCACAGACTGCTGTTGTGCTCACTGTGTGAAGAGTTTTGAAAAAGTGACCTAAGTATTGAGAAATGGGTCCTAGCGATTTGTAACGGCTGTCGTAGGAGTGAGAGGACCAAGGCGCAGCGGGTTGCATGTTCATCATTATATTTATTGTGAAAAGGAGAAGAACACGAGAAAAACAGAGAACGACAGTGTCACAGTTTAATAATAACAGCAGTGCGAAATACAACTACCCACAAATCCCCAGGTGAAAACACGCAACTAATATATGACTCCCAATCAAGAACAACGACGTACAGCTGTTCCTGATCGGGAGCCACACAGAAATAAACAAACTAGAAAACCATACAAAACCCAGAACATACACCAAAACCCCGTAATACATAAATAAAACACCCCTCTACAATACTCATAACCCCCGAACCACATAAAACAAATACCCTCTGCCACGTCCTGACCAACCTACAAATAACCCCTATACTGGTCAGGACGTGACAGTACCCCCCCCCCTAAAGGTGCAGACCCCGGATGCACCTAAAAAAAAATAAAAAAATAAACCCCTAACTAAAGGGAGGGAAGGGAGGGTGGCTGCCGTCAACGACGGCACCTGTGCTACACCCCCCCCCCCCCCCTCCCCAACCCACCTATACTGGAGGTGGCTCAGGCCTACTGTCCTTCAGACTGTAGGCAGGCTTTCTTAGCTCCGGACCGTAGACAGACTCACTCGGTTTCGGGTCGTAGGCAGACTCATTCAGTTCCGAGCTGTAGGCAGACTCAAACAATTCAAAGTTATATTCAAACTCAATCAGTTCCGGACCACAGGCAGACTCACTCGGTTCCGGGTCGCGGGCAGACTCACCTGGTTCCGGGCAGTGGGCCGTCTCACCTCACTCTGGACGAGGCACTGTTGCCGGACACTCTGGACGAGGCACTGTTGCCGGACACTCTGGACGAGGCACTGTTGCCGGACACTCTGGACGAGGCACTGTTATCGGAATCTCGGGCCTGGTCTGACGCACTGGAAGCCTGATGCGTGGGGCTGGTAGTGGAGGTACCAGCCTGGGGACACGCACCTCAGGGCTAGTGCGAGGAGCGGGAACAGGCTGAGTAGGACTAGGCTGACTCACTGGAAGCTTGATGCGTGGTGCTGGACGTGCCAGACTAGAGGTTCGCACTTCCGGGTCAGCACGAGAGGCGGGAACTGGAAAAACTGGGCCATGGAGGCGCACAGGTGGCCTTGATCGCACCTCCTGCACAACCCGTCCTGGCTGGATGGAACTAACAGCCCTGTATGAGCAGGGTGCTAGTACAGGGCGAACTGGGCTGTGCAGGGGCCTGATGGTTACCGTGCGTAGAGCGGACGTAGGGTAGCCTGGTTCTAGGAGGCGCACCGGTGACCAGACGCGCTGCACAGGCATCCTCCTACCAGGCTGGATGCCCACTCTAGCACGGCATCTGCGAGGGGCTGGAAAAACTCACACTGGACTGTGCGTGCGTATGGGCGAGATCGTGCGCACTTCTTCATAACTCGGCGCCCTCCACTCCATACACTCCTCCATATAAGCACGGGTAGCTGGCTTAGGGCTCACCCTTGGCCCAGCCAAACTACTCGTGTGCCCCCCCCAAAAAAAATATTGGGGGTGCCTCTCGTGCTCTACCTGCCTCCCAGGCAGGTTGTCACAGTGGTCCAATAATTGTTCCCATGTCCAGCCAATCCTTGACTCCAACACCTCCAGCGACCAGGATGCCATCTCCTCCCGAGCGCGCTGCTTCCTATAGTCCACCTGTTGTCGCTCCTTCCTCCGCTGCTTGGTCAGTTTGTGGTGGGTAGTTCTGTAACGGCTGTCGTAGGAGAGAGAGGACCAAGGCGCAGCGGGTTGCATGTTCATCATTATATTTATTGTGAACACGAGAAAAACAAGAAAACAGAGAACGACAGACCGACAGTTTCACAGGCTAAATTATAACAGCAGTGCGAAATACAACTACCCACAAATCCCCAGGTGAAAACACGCAACTAATATATGACTCCCAATCAGGAACAACGACGTACAGCTGTTCCTAATCGGGAGCCACACAGACCACACAGAAATAAACAAACTAGAAAACCAACCTAGAATACAAAACCCAGAACATACACCAAACCCCCGTAATACATAAATAAAACACCCCTCTACAATACTCATAACCCCCGAACCACATAAAACAAATACCCTCTGCCACGTCCTGACCAACCTACAAATACAAATAACCCCTATACTGGTCAGGACGTAAAACGATTGTAAAAATAAAATCTATAAGTTCCAGCCAATGTCATGTCTCGTTTAGTGGATACCTGTCTGTGGAATATTCAGTTGTCTATTGTCTTTTGTCTATGTCTATTGTACATTTTTTTAAACAAACATTTTTACAAAGATTATAAGTAGCTGAAGCACTTGAAGACCAATACTATACTTACCTATCTTTAACTTTACAATCATATCATCAAAAACACATGGGTCATTAGCTAGACAGTATTGAATTCCATATAGTTTTATTGACTTTGATAAGTCCACAATAACAGCGAGGTAACCTATTTTCTCTCTCACCCAGGACAGGTGGATGTTTTGTGTGGATGTTTTCCACCGTCCTCAGATAACGAGTGAAATATCCGACCGTTCGCTTCATACCAGAAGAATTCCCAGAGCTGTCAAAGCAGAAAATTCTGTCCATCTGGAGTGTGTGTGAGTGTGAGTGTGAGTGTGAGGGTGTGTGTGTGTGTGTGTGTGTGTGTGTGTGTGTGTGTGTGTGTGTGTGTGTGTGTGTGTGTGTGTGTGTGTGTGTGTGTGTGTGTGTGTGTGTGTGTGTGTGTGTGTGTGTGTGTGTTAGACAGTGACATTATTCCATGAGAAAAAATGATTCAATATGGGATTTAAATCCCTTACAATGTCAATCTACAATAGAAATACAATCTATTAAATATTAGTGTAGGCTATCATCACATCAATCAACCATACATTGATAATAATCAGTAGGCATAGTTTAGCCATATTTTTCATTTTTCGTTGCTTTAATTGAATTACTGTATAGAGATGAATGATTTATGAATGCACCACCATTGTCTCACCTTATAGTGTTATTTGTGTTATTATGTCGACCAAGCTGAATGAATCCAACTGAAATCAACCAGTAACCCGAAACTCATAGTTTATCACTGGTTTATCAGTTTACCATGTCATTTTTCTGTTCAACCATGTAGCCTAATTGATGTAGTTGTCCATACAACAGTTGCCACTTATAACATCTTTACAAAAGGTAGACCTAAAATACATGATGATAAACAAACGCCAGTAAATAAATCAACATGAGATTTTTCTTAGGTAAAATACCGTATCTTTATTGAGGATAATAACACATTACTAACACATGAATGTCATTCAGAATGGAGGGAGGGCAGTGAAATCCATATTACAATATGGTTTCAGAAAGCCACTGGCTGCGTCCTGCAGCAGGTCACCACAGGGTATGCCGGGTCCATCCTGGCATGCGGTAACCATGGAGGCCATTGCGCAGAGTGGAACCATCACGGTCAAGGCGAGCATCCCTGCGTGGTAGGCCGCCTTCTGCAGACCCCCGAATATACTTGTCCTGAACCAACTCTCGGTCGGAGCAGGTGGAGATGCCACCTCCTCCTTCTTCTTAACGATTTGCGCGGCATACTGCACTGCCTGCACAATTTCCTCTGCGAGGGTGGGAGGCCTTGTCCTGTGCGTAACGGTACTGTCGCCGTCTTTATCCGCGCCGTAGCAGTCTTCATCATTTTTTCCAGCGTTCTTGGCTTCGGCAATTCGCTCCGCCAAGTCTTTCAACCTCTCCTGAAACACCTGGACGCAGGATACCGATTCAGCGACGTGGCTTTGCATCTCCTCGATTTGGGAGGTTTTTCTCTGGATCAACTTATCTTTGTGAAGAATAGTGATTTGGGCCTCTTCGTCTTGATATTGTAACAGTCCAACAAAACGGTTTAGGTGCTTTATTGTAGTCTTGCCCTTCTTTATCTCGGGTTTAAGGATGAATAGATCATCCTTCATCATTCCAATCTTATCCCTGATGGAGTCATTCTGCTGTTCAAGCTGCAGGCGCCGAGACTCCATCTGTGCGCTTTCGTGGCGACGCTCATGCAGGGCTTTACGCGCCTCCCGGATATTGTCACGCAGGGTGTCCAAATAATCTATGGTGCTCCTGAGATTTTTCACCTGTTTCTTTAACTCAATGTTCTCTTGGTTTAGAGACAGGTTATTCTCCTCGGCATACACTTTGAGTTTTTGCAGCTCTGCGTTTTCCATCATCTTCAGGTTTTTACTGTAGTTGAGTTCTGCAATCAGGTCGCTTGTCCTGTTGTTCACAGGTGTCTTGAGCATCTTTGCGCCATCCATTGTGTCATCCATAGAGTTTGTCAGCGGATGTTTAGCCTCATCCACAGTGCCTCTCTTTGTAAAATTGTATTTATTGGTTTTATCCACAGTGTCTCTCTGCGGAGTGGGTCCATCGTCTGTTTCAGCGGCCACCTTATCCTTGTAGTCATCCGGTACGAAACCCTTTCGGCCGGCCTTTGATTTCGACCTTCTGCCGGGGGGTCGCGGGTGGCGGGCAGGAGCAGTAATGAGCTGGTCACCCTGGTCCTCAAACACGTCTTCGGAGGTCTGACGGGTCCAGTCGGCCGGGAAAGTGGAGACCCTTGACGAGTCCAGGGAATGCTCAGACACTGTGAGCCGCAGGTGACGAGAAGAGTATTTGCGCGACATCTTGGAGTATATTCAGCCTAAACTTTGGTCATCAGTTTTTGTAGAAGGCTCTCGGAGTTATCAGTGTTTCACTTGAAACAATAATCATGATGCATGCTTTTATAGCCTTGGTCATTATGACGCAAGGCACGCCAAACTTTAACATCGTTCAGTTATGACGTCATAATGTGTCAAGTCAAAAGTCCAATTGGCCTATTAGTCCATGAGCAAGGGATCGGTCACTTGGGTGATGATGTCTCATAGCGATTTTTTGTTGTTGTTGGTCTATGTCCCTAGAGTTGGAAAATGTGTGACAGCAGTGCAGCAGCAATGGTAGCTTTTGGGGTGTTATCACTCTTTCTTTCATCCCTCCATCCCTTATACAACAAGTTATTGCTCACTTATACCATTTAATCATATGTCATTGGAATGCTTAGACTCACAGACATTTGTCAGACACATTTTCGGGAATGTTCAGGTCGACAAAATGTGGACCCAATTTGACCTCTAGGGTACATATCATAATTACCTGTATAAATTGCTTTGAGAAGGAAAGCTTGATACATTTTAAACTTTGACAAGTGGTTCGGAGAGGTCATGAAATGACCTTTCAAATGATATATAACATAACCCACTTTAAAAGCACCAGCTACAACTATTGTTTAAAAATCACCCATATTGTGCCATTGACATTAGAATGTTGGACGTTTAGCCATAGAATTGCATTCGTTTAGCCATAGATTGTAACTTTGTCTGACCACAACGTGTCACTTGTGAAGTCAGATAATGTTGCTTTTGCCCACAAGGTGTCAGTGCTAGACACAGTCTCAGAAAGCATGAACCCGTTCAACCCAGAGAGGAAGTATTGTGTAAGTCGGTCAGTAAGGCAAAGGGGCGGGAATTCAGGAACCCAGTCTATTGGTCGCACCCCCCTACAGTTCGGTTTTCTCACAATCTGATTGGAGGACGGTTGTTACCGGGTGTGGAACCACAGCGGCATAAGATAATACAGAAATGATGGAAGTGTGTGTTTATGTAATACTACATTTCCAACCTTCAAGGATGACTACTGGGCCATAAACTAATCCATATAAGGCATATATTACACCTTCATTAGACATATAACTCAGTATTATTAATTAGCCGGGGACTGATAACATCAGTTATCAATTGGTACAGGAGTAAAAATGTAATGTTACTTAATAATGATACTGGTGAGGTCTTACCGGTATTACAGGGGGAAAAAACAATTGGCCAAGATCTTGTAAGTACAGAGACAAGGATATGAGTGCCTATACTTGCCAGATGCCTCATAGCATAGTTTGGATATGAGCTGCTGAATGGGACCAAAAGTCCCCTGCCTGCACGTTCCACTAAGTCAACAGGATGTGGTCCAGTCCAGAGCAGTGGTCAGTCAGCACATTGAGCTGGAAGTGTTTCAGCTGACCGTCAAGACACAATCCCACCGACTCACACAGGATGTGGCAAGACACCACTATTCCTCTACCATAGGACTAGGGGAGTGACTGGAAAGGAATGCTGACTAACAACTAAGAGTGCTGTTCTGATTTGTCATGTTTTTCAGAAAAAGAGAACCATCTTGTTATTTTCAAAGGTTACGTTTAGGGCAATGGGAGAGTTTAAACACCAGTTAATCATATTTTTCTTTATTACAAATGTATTAAATAATATGAAAAGGTTAAAGAGTAAGTAATTATCACAGTATAGATTACTATCCACGTAGATTGTTGTACAAATTACAACATTTTCCCAAATTAATAAATGCAGTTCAGAGTACAATACAAACACATAGATATTATGTACAACTATACATACAAAAAAAGACAGGTGAAATGTGAGACAAACTTCATTACAAAGGCTTTGGCAAAAGAGTGCATACATACAATTTCATAAAATATCGGAAAAGTAAACAAAAAATAATACATTTCTTCAACAACAAAAACTGTGCAGTAGAGGAAAGAGTCCAGTGCATGTCTTTAGAAATGTTCCATTAGTAAAATGGCAGTTTGTGCACTTGGCTGTCCCTATCCCTGTCATGGTTTTGGGTAAGAAGTCACTAGTGGGTAGATGTTGGGCTCAATCTAAATTGAGGCAGGTACTAGCATACTGAGGGAGAGTGGGGCGGGGTTTGACGGCGGCGGCTTGGGAAAGGCCATTTTGTTGAGGCTGCGCACCTCGGCCTGCCAGGAGGGGATCTTCTTGGTGGTCATGTGACGGCGGGCGTGTTTGGTCAGGTGGTCGCTGCGCATGAAGCGCCTGTCGCACACGGGGCACACAAACTTCTTCTCGCCCGTGTGGGTCCGCCGGTGGCGCGAGAGCTCGTCGGAGCGCGCAAACTTCTTGTCGCATCCCTCCCAACTGCAACTGAAGGGCTTCTCACCTGAAAGAGAGGGAGACAGAGAGATAATGAGTTTGCAAGTCATCATTTTTTCACCAGCAAACCCACACATGCTCCGAGTCAGATAAACGACCTCATAATCTTGAGTTAAAATCGTGATACAATATCAAGATCCTAAAATTGAATCCCCATAAAATGTCACGTTCTTTCCCTCGCATTCCCAGTCATCCATGAGGAACACTTTTCTCTCTTACCTGTGTGTGTTCGGAGGTGTGCCTTGAGGTGGGAGCTCTTGAAGTAAGTCTTCCTGCACCCGGAGAAGTTGCACACATAGTTCCTCCGGCGGGAGAAGTCAATTTTGGTGCCGCCGCAGGGTCCAGTGGGCATGTAGACCGGGGCGGGGGCCAGAGGTAGCAGCTTAGTGTGGCCCAGGGTCATGACAGTCTGTGGAGAGCAGTGGGGGGCCTGAGAGCCATGGGACTGTGGGAGAACCAGCATCACCATGCCCTGGGGCATAGCCTGGCCCATGAGGAAAGGCTGCTGCAGTGCCCCGTTAGGACCAGACTGGGGCAGGATGGACGTGGGGGTCCTCGAGGTCTGCACCGGGCCCTGGATGAACGCCGAGATCATCCCCGATTGGTTACCCACCGGGAACATCTGGCAGATGATTGGAGGGCTGGAGGTGGGTGGCGGGGAGAGGCGTGTGGGCAGGCTATTTTGTGGTTGGGTGTTAGCAGGAAGGTGGGAGTGGCTCTCCTTACAGTGTGGCTCTTCGTTCTCAGTCTTGACCGCCTCTTCCTTGCAGGAGGAGAAGAGGGCAGGGTTGGGTGTGAAGGGGACCGATGAAGGTGTGATGCTCTGTTCAGTCTTTGCTGTGTACTGTTGACAGACCATCAGCTCGGTCGCTCTGTGTTGCTTTGTTGGGGGTGCTGGAATATGCTGGCAGAGGTGTGTGTCTGCGGTGTGGCGGATGACACTGGTTGCCATGGCTCTGCAGGGTGGCGGTGGTGAGGTCTTTCCGTTGGTTGGGGACTCCGAGATGGACGCCATGGGCGTTTGTGGGACCCCGCAGACCCTTAGAGAGAGGCTGGAGCTGGGCCGACTCAGAGGGGAGGTGATGGTGTGGATGGCAGTGGTAGAGGTCTCAGCAAAGCTGGGGCTGTGAGGGGGAGTCATACACTGGAAACCAAAGAGAAGACAGAATTAGTGTGTGTGCCCAGGAAGTAGAACAACCACTGTATGTGGTGTACTAATACATAAGTCTTGGGGTTGGGTGTGTTCAGTTTCAAAATGGATGTTCGATACAGCTATTGGGAGAGATAAGTGGTCACAGTAGGCATGTACATACACTAAACTAAATGACTACTTAGAGCCGGGTGGCTGTAAAACAGCGATGTTGACAACCAGCAGCTGAGAGAGATGAGCACGGGTTGCAGTTCAAACCCTCTATCCTATCTGCCACCTGTGCAGCAACCTTCCTAACCCCTATAAACCCTCACAAAGTTTTCCTGAGATAAAGACACTATCTTCATGCTAAGTGCTACAAAAACCCAGGAGTTTACAAAGTAAGTAAAAGCTGGGACTACTGTATTTACTAATCAAACACAGCCCACAGATGCTTCTTAGTGATGGCTCTTTTGGGATGTGTGGTGGTTACGGTTGCCAAGAGAGGATGCACTCTCACCAAGGAGGAGAGCGAAACAAAGTCCTTTGGGGGCTCCAGTGGGTCCGGAGGCAGGAGGGAATCGCAGGAGTCCGAGGCAGGGGTAAGGGGTCTGGGCTTGCAGGGGCTGGGGCGGTGTTGGCCCCAGGAGCTCATGCAAACCAGAGCCTCAGCAGCCTCCAGGTCTGTGTACTCCAGGTTGCAGCCTGGGGAGGACTGCTCACTGTCATGTCTCCTCCTCTTCAGATAGGAGCCACACTGGTCCATCACCATCCCTTTTGCCTGGGGAGGAGAACAAAGGGAGAAAAGGAAAGAACATTAGGTCTGATGATGACATCACGTAATAGAAGACTGGCGAGTTACCATAGGGATGAATCACCACAAAAACTGGGAAACGTGTAAGGGAGACCCAATCAAGATCATACAGCTAGATACACATTAGCATACCAAGGGAAGCTTCCAAAATGACATCAAATGAACATCTGAAGAGTTTATTTTCTCACCAGTCACTGGCTTAATGCTCAAGCACCTGTTGCTTAGATGTTTGTCTCAGAGGGTAGATGGAGCAGACTTGAGACTACACCCCCATCTACCCTAGGCAATGCGCCAAGCCATCTCCCATTGTCATATTGACCAATTAGTGACATGTCCCTACCACTAGCCACGTGAGACCCCCATGCACAGGGGACGTTAACCAGTGTGAACGCTGCATCAGGAAGTGCCTTGTCTGCACTGACACTATGAGTGATCCTATTGCTGGGTTCCCCAAATGAGCAAAACAAAAAAAGTATATATATAATTGTTAAAAAAATCTCTTCAAAGTATTCTTGCGGTCAATTTGCGGTCTACAACTTATTTGGAATTATGTTCCTGCCCCCCGATTATCCGCTCAAGAAAAACAATCGTCTGCGCGGCTGAATGTAGTTGATGATACCCGTCCCATGGCCACTCCCCAGATAAAATTATGTGACCAGTTTCACATAGTGAAAGAGTAGCCCACCAAGGCAAAACAAGACTACTCTACTAGGCTTAAATGGTTATCATAAATTGATGTTGGGTAACATTAATAAATGATTGCATAATTCTGTCAACTGGTCACAGTTGATTTAAAGATATTAGACAAACAGTCAATCATTGGTAACGTTAAGTCATTGGATAATATCATTGGATGTATTCATGTACCAGCTGTAATAACAAATAACTGTCTCAATAAAACAATTTAAAAATCTCAATCATTTTGACATGATTCATTGACAAATTAAATAACATTGAAACCTAAAAAGTAAAGTGCTACTAATAAACTGGAGCCACAAACAAAAACAAATACAGTTAGTAGCCCACTCATTATTCGAATGCTGGACGTTATTCATATGAAATAACACGCTTTAAATAATAATCTTCTTACCCCACATGAGACTTCAAATTCTGAACATTTTCGTGAAGGCATTGTTGAGATATATTTTATTTCAGTTTTGTGTCAAGCCGACAAAAGAACAAAAAAGCGATGACACTGCCCCCGCTCAGTTAACTGACTGTTGAATTCGTCTTTCACTAGGTCCTCTCCCAGCTGTGTAAAACATGAGGATAAAAAAAGGAAAACAACATTCACAACACACTGCCGGGAAGCAACATGCCACCAATGAAAAACAAATGTGTGTGAGACATTAGCCAATGGCAGGCGAGATGACGCGTGATCAGTGCATGGTCGCCTGAGGATTGGAGGAAATAGGGTGCGTGGCTGTTGGTGGGCGTGCAGGGGGAGTCATCGGTGTCAGAAAGAACCTGATGAACTGCAAGTCTGAAAACTAGGCGAAAGGTCGTAGTACCGAATTAGGCGAAACCTGAGTTTCTCCCATGTGTTTTTGGCGTACTTATATATATATTTTTTTTTTACAGGTTATCTTATCTTTTAGAGTTGGCCAATGAAGGCACACATTCTTTGTCAGTTAGAGTAGCTGGTCAACTGCTATTTAGTAGTGCTTGTGAAATGTAAAGCGCCATGCTCTATTTTACTCTTATGATTTCCCTCCAAAATTATGTGCATTCCAAGATACAACTGTGTTTCATTCTATCAGATCCCAGTTACATTCATGCTCTAGCTGCTACTTATTGCTACTTATAATATATATGTTACATGTTTAGCACGTGTTACATTTAATGTTTCGAATACTATACGACCAACAGGAACGACAGAGGCCTCAGGATGCCTAAAGCATAAAATGTATAACTAAAAAAAAAAGAAGATTAAAACTATAAAACTAAAAACTATTCATCTAAAGAATATTGGAAATTTAACACCCCACAATATTATACACATTGTTTGGTTATATTGGAATTAAAGAGTGTTTTTGGACATAGGATAGACCACTTTAGATCCATGCCCTCCCCCCTCAACCCCAAATTTTGGCCTATGGTCTTGAACTCCATGACTTCTACTATGGTTGACCCAGTAAAACAACACATTTCACTGCACCTATTCGGTCGGTGTATGTAACAATAAAGAATCGTAATGAATTCTTCCATTGTAAATAACATCTTTCAAGGAATTCTAGGGTGGAGCTTATGATGAAGTTCACTTCTCTGTTTTAGTCCATAGAGGCAACATTTTTGCCCCCAACCTCATTTGTCATGGTACTGAAAAACAAAGTATGTAAGATATATCATCTCAAAACGTCAGGATGTTTTATAATTAAGCAATAAGGCCCGGGAGGCGGTATATGCGCAATATACCATGTCTAAGGGATGTTCTTAGGCAGGGGCGCAACTTTCACTGGGGACGGAGGGGGGAATCCCCAGTTGTATTATTGCACTGTGATACAAAACGTAGCAGCGGTGTGCTTTAGGAACATGCGGATGCCTCGGAGTGGTCAGATAGGCTGTTTTCCGGTTTAAGACAGCTGGATTTAGGACACCACAAAGCAGAGCAGAGCTTGCAGACAGTCTGTGTGAAGGCAAAGCTTCAAAAAGGATGCCGTATAGGACCAGCACGAGAGGCAGCTGGTGTCTATGTTGTCTATGTTGTGCTTTTTCTCCAAGTTTTAAAAGAAAGTAGATCAACATGGGCTATTCTTCAGTTGACTGATCTAGTTGGCAAGGTAACTGCTGTTTCACATAAAAAATGTATTTATTCCCAGTGCTGAATTAGTAGTGTAACTGACATGTTATGTTAGCTAATGTTTCATCCCCTCTCGGTTGAAGTAAACTACTAGCAGCTAGTTAGCTAGCTAGTAGCCATCACAGGCAGTTCAGCTCTAGCTAGCCTCTTTTTTATTTCACCTTTATTTAACCAGGTAGGCAAGTTGAGAACAAGTTCTCATTTACAATTGCGACCTGGCCAAGATAAAGCAAAGCAGTTCGACAACATACAAAAACACAGAGTTACACATGGAGTAAAACAACATACAATCAATGATGCAGTAGAAAAAAATAAGACTATATACAATATGAGCAAATTATGTGAGATAAGGGAGGTAAAGGCAAAAAAGGCCATGGTGGCAAAGTAAATAAAGTATAGCAAGTAAAACACTGGAATGGTAGATTTGTAGTTTGAAGAAAGTTCAAAGTTAAAATATAAATAATATGGTGCAAAGGAGCAAAATAAATAAAATAAATAAATACAGTAGGGGAAGAGGTAGTAGTTTGGGCTAAATTATAGATGGGCTATGTACAGGTGCAGTGATCTGGAAGCTGCTCTGATAGCTGGTGCTTAAAGCTAGTGAGGGAGATAAGTGTTTCTAGTTTCAGAGATTTTTGTAGTTTGTTCCAGTCATTGGCAGCAGAGAACTGGAAGGAGAGACGACCAAAGGAGGAGTTGGCTTTAGGGGTGACCAGAGAGATATACCTGCTGGAGCGCGTGCTACAGGTGGGTGCTGCTATGGTGACCAGTGAGCGGAGATAAGGAGGGACTTTACCTAGCAGGGTCTTGTAGATGACCTGGAGCCAATGTGTTTGGCGACGATTATGAAGCGAGAGCATACAGGTCGAAGTGGTACGAGAGCATACAGGTCGAAGTGGTGGGTAGTATATGTGGCTTTGGTGACAAAACGGATGGCACTGTGATAGACTGCATCCAGCTTGTTGAGTAGGGTATTGGAGGCTATTTTGTAAATGACATCGCCGAAGTCGAGGATTGGTAGGATGGTCAGTTTTACGAGGGTATGTTTGGCAGCATGAGTGAAGGATGCTTTGTTGCGAAATAGGAAGCCAATTCTAGATTTCACTTTGGATTGGAGATGATTGATGTGAGTCTGGAAGGAGAGTTTACAGTCTAACCAGACACCTAGGTATTTGTAGTTGTCCACAAATTCTAAGTTAGAACCGTCCAGAGAAGTGATGCTGGACAGGTGGGCAGGTGCAGGCAGCGATCGGTTGAAGAGCATGCATTTAGTTTTACTTGTGTTTAGGAGCAGTTGGAGGCCACGGAAGGAGAGTTGAATGGCATTGAAGCTCGTCTGGAGGGTTGTTAACACAGTGTCCAAAGAAGGGCCAGAAGTATACAGAATGGTGTCGTCTGCGTAGAGGTGGATCAGAGATTCACCAGCAGCAAGAGCGACATCATTGATGTATACAGAGAAAAGAGTTGGCCCAAGAATTGAACCCTGTGGTACCCCTATAGAGACTGCCAGAGGTCCGGACAGCAGGCCCTCCGATTTGACACACTGAACTCTGTCAGAGAAGTAGTTGGTGAACCAGGCGACGCAATCGTTTGAGAAACCAAGGCTACTGAGTCTGCCGATGAGGATGTGGTGATTAACAGAGTCAAAAGCTTTGGCCAGGTCAATGAATACGGCAGCACAGTATTGTTTCTTATCGATGGTGGTTACGATGTCGTTTAGGACCTTGAGCGTGGCTGAGGTGCACCCATGACCAGCTCTAAAACCAGATTGCATAGCGGAGAGGGTGCGGTGGGATTCGAAATGGTCGGTAATCTGTTTGTTGACTTGGCTTTCGAAGACCTTAGAAAGGCAGGGTAGGATGGATATAGGTCTGTAGCAATTTGGGTCAAGAGTGTCACCTCCTTTGAAGAGGGGGATGACAGCAGCTGCTTTCCAATCTATGGGAATCTCAGACAACACGAAAGAGAGGTTGAACAGGCTAGTAATAGGGGTTGCAATAATTTCGGCAGATAATTTTAGAAAGAAAGGGTCCAGATTGTCAAGCCCAGCTGATTTGTAGGGGTCCAGATTTTGCAGCTCTTTCAGAACATCAGCTGAATGGATTTGGGAGAAGGAGAAATGGGGGAGGCTTGGGCGAGTAGCTGTGGGGGGTGCAGTGCTGTTGAAGGCAGTAGGGGTAGTTAGGTGGAAAGCATGGCCAGCAGTAGAAAAATGCTTATTGAAATTCTGAATTATAGTGGGCTTATCGGTGGTGACAGAGTTTCCTATCCTCAGTGCAGTGGGCAGTTGGGAGGAGGTGTTCTTATTCTCCATGGACTTTACAATGTCCCAGAACTTTTTAGAGTTTGAGTTGCAGGAAGCAAATTTCTGTTTGAAAAAGCTAGCCTTGGCGTTTCTAACTGCCTGTGTGTATTGGTTTCTAACTTCCCTGAAAAGTTGCATATCGCGGGGGCAGTTTGATGCTAATGCAGAACGCCACAGGATATTTTTGTGTTGGTTAAGGGCAGTCAGGTCTGGGGAGAACCAAGGGCTATATCTGTTCCTGGTTCTACATTTCTTGAAAGGGGCATGCTTATTTAAGATGGTGAGGAAGGCATTTAAAAAAAATAACCAGGCATCCTCTACTGACGGGATGAGGTCAATATCCTTCCAGGATACCAGGGCCAGGTCGATTAGAAAGGCTTGCTCGTTGAAATGTTTCAGGGAGCGTTTGACAGTGATGAGTGGAGGTCGTTTGACCGCTGACCCATTACGGGTGCAGGCAATGAGGCAGTGATCGCTGAGATCTTGGTTGAAAACAGCAGAGGTGTATTTAGAGGGCACGTTGGTTAGGATGATATCTATGAGCGTGCCAGTGTTTGCGGCTTTGGGGTTGTACCTGGCGGGTTCATTAATAATTTGTGTGAGATTGAGGGCATCAAGCTTGGATTGTAGGATGGCTGGGGTGTTAAGCATGTCCCAGTTTAGGTCACCTAGTAGCACGAGCTCTGAAGATAGATGGGGGGCAATCAGTTCACATATGGTGTCCAGAGCACAGCTAGGGGCCGAGGGGGGTCTATAGCAGGCGGAAACGGTGAGAGACTTGTTTTTGGAGAGGTGGATTTTTAAAAGTAGAAGTTCAAATTGTTTGGGTACAGACCTGGATAGCAGGACAGAACTCTGCAGGCTATCTCTGCAGTAGATTGCAACACCGCCCCCTTTGGTCGTTCTATCATGTCTGAAAACGTTGTAGTTAGGGATGAAGATTTCAGAGTTTTTGGTGGACTTCCTAAGCCAAGATTCAGACACAGCTAGGACATCCGGGTTGGCAGAGTGTGCTAAAGCAGTGAATAAAACAAACTTAGGGAGGAGGCTTCTAATGTTAACATGCATGAAACCAAGGTTATTACGGTTACCTCTAGCGATCTGTCAGGTAGCAGTATCAAACAGCTGTTGTGTATATGGAAATATTTTGTAGCCTTTGTTTTTTCTCGTTTAAACAGAAGTAAATTTGACCATATACCATTGTACCATTAGCTAGAGCTAGGCAAAAGTTGGCTAACGTTAGCTAACTCACTAACGTTAGCTATTATTTTTGCCTCAATCACCCTAGACCTGAATCAAACGATGAAACCAGCAGCCAAATGATTGAAGACCGATATTCTGACATTTTTTCAATGCAATGTGAGTTTTATTAGCAAGTATAGCAATAAAACATTATTGATCTGTCAGTTTCCCTAACTAATCCCCTACTTTTCACACTGACACGGTATAAACAGCTCTACAGGCTTCACCGTCATGGTGTACAGTCAGTACACAACACTATGCTCATCATGTCTTAGCAGGATCAGATGGAGACAGGTGTTCGTCCCTGCAGGGTCAGACAGCCAGGGAAGACCAGTCTACGGAGCTCAGGTGAATTTTGCAGTATATTATAACAATCAGTGAATGGATACAAAGCTCCATCTTGAGCTGATGGGTAGGCTACAGTCTGAGATCTGGGAACAATGGTCATTTCAATTATTGAACCATTGATTCTATTCATAGATAATATAATGTATAAATGTACACCAAGGTCATTCTTTGTCATGCCTCATCTGAGCAGATGATGACAGGATGGTGACAGGAGTCTCATCAGGGTCAGGCAACCAGGGAAGACCAGTCTGTGACAGAGCAGACTGGTGTGTACTTTTGTGTACTTTTGTGTACTTTTGCAGATACAACACTTTATTCTTTCTGTGCAGCAAACACTGGACAAGCAATAAGCTCCACAGATTGAAACTATTTTAAGGCAGTCAGGCAAACCTCTAAAGTTGATTTCCAAACTGTATCAATGGTTGATAGAGGCTTTTCCCGATGACACAACATATTTAAAACAAAAACGTGAGGAAGACCTGGGAGACACTACTGATGATTATGAATGGATACAGATAGGTTAGAATGCCCAGTCATGTTCCTATAATCTCAGACATAACTTACTGCAGTTTAATACCATCCATAGAACATACTATATGCCAGGGAAACGGAATATCTGCTGGAGATATAAAACACAAAAAGGGACATATTTGCATATGTTATGGTCTTGTGAAGGCTGGCTGAATTCTGTCAGAGAGTATGTTATTTTACCTCAGCATGTCTACAGATTCTCCCTTCTCACTGTTCTTGTTTGTGTGGAAATGTTGATACCGGAGACTGTTATCAGAAGAAACTGTGTAACCTAGCATTTATAGCGGCTAAGAAATGCATTTAATTTAATTGGAAGGTTGGTTATCTACCCACAATGGATGGGAGAAATGTCAAGTTATGTATCACTAGATTTGATTTATTACAAGATTAAGGGTGTACTGTGCAATTTTCACAAGGCCTGGATGCCTTATATGGAATACTGTAAGATAAAAGGAGTCTGTATTGAAAACATGTCCACATCAGGGGAGATACATATTTAGACAATCCCTAGCTGCTGGGCTGCTCAGTCCTGGCCCTGGGGGTCTCCCCTCCTGTTGATTGTCACTTTGGCCTTGGCCTAACACACCTGAATCCAATATTGAATGTTTCATTATGATCCTAAAGCTAAGTGGGGTGTGTTGGGTTGGTGTGCTGCAGGGCCCTGGATCCCTAGGGGCAGGACAGGGTGACCCAGATATATTGTGTGCAAGTAAAAAGAGCTCTAAAATACTATTAGGACAATGATATGAATAATATGGGTGTACTGTTTCTGATTTAATATGTAGGTGCATATGTGTTGTTATTTAACCTTTGTTTTCCAAATCTTTACCTTGAGACATAAAAAAAAAAATGTGAAGGAAGTTGCGTTGGGGAGAGAGTTGAAGTATTGACTAGACTGTTGGGTGTCGGGCGTGCAGGCGGCTCAGGATGGCTGAACGGTCTGGCTGAAATGCTTACAAAAGCAGGTTTCCCTCCTGTAGCCTGCAGGCTTTATGAGGAGAGATACTCTTGCACTGTCTGACAGGTGGTAGGCTATTCTGCTCCTCAAACTAGTCTCTTTATGCTGTATGCCTGTGATAAATACAATTCAATGATGACTAACGAAAATACACGCAAGCCAATTTAATTCCACACAATTATGCAAATTATCCCATATAGACAAATAAGCATGACCGGTCAAATGTATTTTCAATTAATGGTTAACCAGATGCCCCCCAAAAATGGGAGGACCCCCAGACCCCCCGCCAAGTTATGTCCCCCCTACTTCTAAAACCAAAGTTGCGCCCCTGTTCTTAGGCACAATGCAAAAAAAACTAAGTATGTATGATATACACTACACGACCAAATGTATGTGGACACCTGCTCGTCAAACATCTCATTCCAAATTCATGGGCATTAATATAGAGTTGGTCCCCCCCTTTCCTGCTATAACAGCCTCCACTCTTCTGGGAAGACTTTCCACTAGATGCTGGAACATTGCTGCAGGGACATGCTTCCATTCAGCCACAAGAGCATTAGTGAGGTCGGGCACTGATGTTGGGCGATTAGGCCTGGCTCGCAGTCGGTGTTCCAATTCATCCCAAAGGTAGTCGAAGGGGTTGAGGTCAGGGCTCTATGCAGACCAGTCCAGTTCTTCCAAACCGATCTCGACAAACCATTTCTGTATGGACCTCGCTTTGTGCACTGGGGAATTGTCATGCTGAAACAGGAAAGGTCCTTCCCTAAACCTTTGCCACAAAGTTGGAAGCACAGAATCATCTAGAATGTCATTGTATGCTGGTCCTAGCCCCAGACCATTATTCCTCCTCCACCAAACTTTACAGTTGGCACTATGCATTGGGGCAGGTAGCGTTCTCCTGGCATCCGCCAAACCCAGATTCGTTCATTGGACTGCCAGATGGTGAAGCGTGATTCATCACTGCAGAGAACGCGTTTCCACTGCTCCAGAGTCCAATGACGGCGAGCTTTGCACCACTCCAGCCAATGCTTGGCATTTTCACTTCACAACAACGGCACTTACAGTTGACCGGGGCTCAGTGCTCTTCAGTAAGGCCATTCTACTGCCAATGATTGCTCAATTTTATACACCTGTCAGCTAAGTGGCTGAAATAGCCAAATCCACTAATTTGAAGGGGTGTCCACATACTTTTGTATATACAGTGTATAATCTCAAAATGGCAGGATGTTGTATAATTAAGCTATAAGGCCCAAGGGGGTGTGGTATTTAAATGATAATGCCCGAAAAGACGGTGTTCGGAGGATATATTGGCACGAGTGTTGTTAGGCCCGAGATTTCACCTTTCATGGAAAATGTGCTCACTCGTCAGGACACTGTTGTTCAGAGGAGCTACCCAACAACACAGCTAACACAATCACTTCAAACTGAAGCTGGAAAAACTGCAAAGTAGCTGCACTTCGTTTCATTTATTTGTATATACAGTGCATTTGGAAAGTATTAAGACCCTTTGACTTTTACCACATTTTGTAACGTTACAGCCTTATTCTAAAATTGATAAAATAAATACAAATCCTCAGCAATCTACACACAATACTCCATAATGACAAACCGAAAACAAATATAAAGACCCTTTGCTATGAGACTCAAAATTGAGCTCAGGAACATCCTGTTTCCATTGATCATCCTTGAGATGTTTCTACAAATTGATTGGAGTCCACCTCTGGTAAATTCAATTGATTGGACCTGATTTGGAAAGGCACACACCTGTCTAAAAAAGCTCCCACAGTTGACAGTGCATGTCAGAGCAAAAACCAAGCCATGAGGCCGAAGGAATTGTCAATAGAGCTCCGAGACAGGATTGTGTCGAGGCACAGATGTGGGGAAGGGTACAAAAACATTTCTGCAGCATTGAAGGTCCCCAAGAACACAGTGGCCTCCATCATTCTTAAATGGAAGAAGTTTGGAACCACCTAGACTCTTCCTAGAGCTGGCCGAATGGCCAAACTGAGCAATCGTGGGAGAAGGGCCTTGGTCAGGGAGGTGACCAAGAACCCGATGGTCACTGACAGAGCTCTAGAGTTCCTCTGTGGAGATGGGAGAACCTTCCAGAAGGACAACCATCTCTGCAGCACTCCACCAATCAGGCCTTTATTGTAGAGTGGCCAGACGGATGCCACTCCTCAGTAAAAGGCACTTGACAGCCCGCTTGGAGTTTGCCAAAAGGCACCTAAAGACTCTTAGACCATGAGAGACAAGATTCCTGGTCTGATGAAACCAAGATTGAACTGTTTGGCCTGAATGCAAAGTGTCACGTCTGGAGGAAACCTGGCATCATCCCTACGGTGAAGCATGGTGGTGGCAGCATGATGCTGTGGGGATGTTTTTCAGTGGCAGGGACTGGGAGACTAGTCAGGATCGAGGCAAAGATGAATGGAGCAAAGTAAAGAGGGATCCTTAATGAAAACCTGCTCCAGCACGCTCAGGACCTCAGACTGAGGTGACGGTTCACCTTCCAACAGGACAACGACCCTAAGCACACAGCCAAGACAACGCAGGAGTGGCTTCAGGACAAGTCTCTGAATGTCCTTGAGTGGCCCAGCCAGAGCCCAGACTTGGACCCGATCGAACATCTCTGGAGAGAACTGAAAATAGCTGTGCAGCAACCCTCCCCATCCAACCTGACAGAGCTTAAGAGGATCTGCAGATAAGATTCCCCAAATACAGGTGTGCCAAGCATTTGGAGCCAAAAGTGTTCGACCTGGAACCAAAAAGACTTCTTCAAATAGTTCTCAAATGGGGAGTGGGGACAGCCGAAGAACCCTTTTAGGTTCTAGGTAGCTAATTTTTTGTGCTAAGAATGTACAACTTGATTGAAGTTCACCTGTGGCCAATTCAATTGTTTGGACATGATTTAGAAAGAAACTCACCTGTCTATATAAGGTCCCACAGTTGACAGTGCATATCAGAGCAGAAACTATACCATGAAGTCCAAGGAACTGTGCGTAGATCTCTGAACTCAAATTTTGACGAGGCATATATTTGGGGAAGGGTATAAAACATTTTCTAGAGTGCTGAAAGTTTCCAAGAGCACAGTGGTCTCCAACATTGGGAAAAAATGTCTACACAGATTCTGCCTAGATCTGGCCTTCCGACCAAACTGAGCAACCGGCAAGAAGAACCTTGACCACTCTGATAGAACTACAAAGTTCCTTGGCTGAGATGGGAGAACCTGCCAGAAGGATAATAGTCTGTTTCTACAGCACTTCACCAATCTTTACTTTATGGGAGAGTGGCCAGACGGAAGCCACTCCTGAGAAAAAAGCTCAGCACAGCACATGTAACTCAGTAAAATCTTAGGAAAGAGTTTCAAATGAAAGTTATCTTCATTCTCTTTGTAATTCAATAAACCAGTTTTCACACCCAAATGGTACAGTCCTCAGTCTGCCCTGTGGCCAATGGGAATGTGGCAGGTGTGCCCGCCTGGCATCCGGCGTGGCAGGAGTTGCAGGGGAGGCAGTGCCCCGATGTGAGTCACATAAGCAAGACCTCAGGACCTCAGGCAACAGGGCTGAGTAGGGCTTGGTTGTGCAATGCAGCCCAGTGCCAGCAGCGCAGAAGCACGCAGTAAGTAGTGAGAGGTGTGGAGGGAGGAGGAGGAGGAGGGCTAGAGAGAGAGACTGCAGCAGCAGCAGAAACGGTTTGTGATATAAGCGGGGTAGAACCGCATGAACTCGACCAACAAGGAAACTGGAGGAAAGGTTAACGCTGGTCAGGCTCATACCGCCCCTCGCCTGCCAATTCCTCTTCTTGCTAACTTCCACGAGGGGGACAAAGGAAGGGGGAGTTGGGGGTAGTCGCCTCGCTAGAGTTAAATATAGCATGCACCCCCCAAGGCCATAATTGAATCCCAGCCACACCTTAGCACTGATATGCAGAGGAAATGTCATTCACACAGGAATAGCCCTCTCAGATATGCGTTATTGAAAACTTGTGCTGACTATACTCCAAATAGTGTGTATTAACCATAACAAACATGCTTGGATTTGTCAAGACTCAGGAGTCAGCGCCACAACAGATGGTTTGGTTTAATCAGCTGGTGTGATGGCACAACGGACAGGAATTTTGTTTTGGTAGCAACATGAGAATAATGATCAAATGCCTCAATGGAACACACAGACAAGGGGCCCTCAAAATGATGGATCAGCTTATCAACATGGTGCATGACAGCATTATAACAAACTACTACTGGGGTAAAATTAATCCCACAGGCACAAATGAAATGGATGACTTAGAGTTCTAATTGTAACCAATACCCTAATGTTGATTAATAAATAATAGTTTGTTGATAGTATGACCATCTGTAGATCATCTATATGGCACTGTCCAAATAAAGTGTGACCGTAAATTCAAAGCCCTTATTAGGACTAATTACTATGTATTATAAAAAGCAAATCATTTTTCATAGTAAATGAAATGTGTGTTCTTCCAGTTCATATGATATCAGCATCTAGTTCAAAGGTGAGAACTGTGTATGGCTCTGGGTTCCAGTCTCCTGGAAAGTACACCAACAGCAGCTGTTGACATCTACATACACACCTGTCTGCACCTGCACTGGTGTATTTCTGCTCTGTCATTCCAGACAGGCAGCCAGGAGGAACGCTGAACCCGTCCCCTAGTGGAAGCTTCACTGGGCATTGGACCATGAGGTCCCGAGGAGGGCCTGCCTAAAATACCTCAGAGAGGTGACATGTCACTCTGACAGTCGGCCATGACAGTCATGGTCGCCACAGGGGAGTTGGCATCTGGGTGAAAGGACACCAGCATGGGAGAGAATCTACTGTGCCACATGTCCCTGTGCCATACCTGTCATGCCCGGCATAGGTAGGGGATTAGTAGTGCCTCTTCCTTTTACCTCGTTGATAAATTGCCTATGCTAGGCCTATGCTCTACTTGGATGTCAATCAATGTGTTAGCCTGGAAAATAGTTTTGGCTTGGGTTATGTCATTTTTCCATGGCGCTCATAAAGTCTTACCCTTAAGACTGACTGACTTGACCCCAAGCTTCTTTGTCCCGCCATATTCTATTTCTTTGTCCATTAGATTAATACAAAATCAGGATAAAGATCAAGTTCAAAATTAATCAAATTAAGCATGATGGACAGCAAATTATTAAGCAAATGAATGGTAATACGCAGTTCTCACCAGATTTAAACGTGCAATGCTCGTTAAGCAACAATCTAAATGTTCAGCTGAACCATATTCCATACTAGGCTATCCGTTAAATTGTCCAGATTTACTGTCTATAAATCACCTGACAACAGGCCACGCCCCCCACAGACACAGCAATTCACAACAGAATTCACGCAGGATTGGTACGTATTGGATGCCAAAGCCAATCTGTTACCATGACACACGAACACATTAGCTGCTAATTTGCCGGCTGTTGTCTAGGTAACGGCGGGCGGCGAGGCAGGTTTGAAGGCTTGGCGGTTCACTAGTGGCGCTCCATTGAGACAGTCTGGACATGTGTGGTGTGTCTGATGATTACCTCTGCAATGGAAGGGAATAGGAGATATTTATATTTGGACAAGCTATTGGGATCTGTCATCCACTGTTTTATTGTGTGTAGTCCCGGAAGATATGGGATTTTGGCACCAGGATCAATAAAAAGATAGCAGCATCTGCCATCCATCTGTGCTCCTCATCTCTCCCTATTTAGCAAAACTCAAGCTGAATCTGCAGTTGCATTGATATTTGTGGTGGTTCTTATATGTACGCAACAAATGAATAAACCAAACCTCTAACTCCAGGGTGTCAAACTCCTTCCATGGTGGGCCTAGTGTCTGCAGGTTATTTGTTTTTCCTTTAAATTAAGACCTAGACAACCAGGTGAGGAGAGTTCCTTACTAATTAGTGACCTTAATTCATCAATCAAGTACAAGGGAGGAGCAAAAACCCACAGACACTTGGCCCTCTGTGGAATGAGTTTGATACGTGATCTGATGGAACCATCAGGTGGAAGAGATATTGATATCTACTATGGTCCTAGCTCCATGACAACTGGAGAAAAAAAAATCGGGTTTCTCATTCTTCATGGGTGCTCTACTGAAAAGTGAATCTAGTTATAAACACTCTAATAATCAAAATAAACTGTGCCCACTAACCAAATATACATCAAAGGCCTTTTTCAGACTCCACTCTGTGAAGATCCCTCCTTGGTCAAGTGCACTTAAGCCCAATATTGTCACATATGGATCTCCGCTGGACCTCCACTGCCAGCTCACAGTGCTATGTATGGACACATCAGGATCTATGTGCTGTATGTACTGTAGACACTCACTGATAGGCTGTGTGTGTGTTTAAGTGTGTGATAGATAGGTGGATGAGTTTATTAGTCACATACACAGGGTTGCAGATGTATTCGCTGGACACAGTGAAAGTCTTCATCTCTGCGCTTCAACAGTGTGTGTGTGTATGCATATATATCTGCATGTGCGTGTGTGTATACGTGCGTGTGTGCGTGTGACAGATATACTGTATCTTCACCCGAGGTCACTGAGCTTAAGTACCTGCAGGCTTAAGGAAACAGATCAACAGTGAGTTGGAAAAGGCAGGGCTTTCCCATGACAGACAGGTTTGGAATGTATCTCAAACAGGGTTCATTCGAGGATTCTGTGTTTTTTTTTTTTGTGTAGGTCAAATTACCACCAACTAAATAATCATTGTACATATTCATGTAAAACATTATGACGCTATCTATATATCTATCTATGTGGTGCCCCACCTAGCTATCATAAGATGAATGCACTAACAGTATGTCGGTCTGTGACTAAAATGTAAATGACTAAAATGTAAAAATGTAAACAGTTTTCAAGGAGTGAGTGAGTGAGATGACCTCACAAGTGGTTGAATGCATTCAGTTGTGCAACTGACTAGGTATCCCCTTTCCCATCCAAGACTAAAAAAGGACTTGTTGAAGGGCAGGGGGCTCGTCTAGATCTTGAAGTATGGCTACAGCAGTCTGCAGGGGTTCTGAGAAACTACATTGTATACTGTATACAGGAATTCTTTCCACATGACTTTATGTAAATGTCACCATTTCCCAGTAGTATTTCAACCAGCGTTGTTAATCATGACTTGTGTGATCGAGAATGTCCTCCTACTATATGACCAAACACCTAAGAACCGACCAATCATTAATGAAGGCCTTTCACTGAGTCAATAGTCCTCACAATGAGTCCAGACACGAGGATAGACTAAACAACAACATTATACAACTAATACAGGATGTTGACTCCAATGGACTCCCTATAAATATCTGTTCAATCTCGCACAGACACACAGACTAAAACAGAACTATCACTGATTAAAATGCACATGTTGACCCGCATTTGAGGTCGAAAGTCTGTCTTACTGTCCAAACAAAGAAACATTATACAGTCAGGCTTTCCCTGGGTTTTCTCACAGTAGATCATTCCAGAGTTACAAGCCCTTGGAAGCAAAACAAAACAAAGATGTTATTATTATTAATAGCAATTAATAATGAGTATTAATAGCCCACATAATGTACATACTGAACTGTTCAAACTCAACTTGAATGTGTGTTTTGAGCAAATAATGACTTGTTATGGAGATAAAGACTCAAAACAAACATGTGAGTGGCCACAGGTGAGACAAAAGAGTCTTTGGGGTAAAAAGCAGAACATTCTGAGAAAATGCCACTCAAGTTGCTAAGCAACCATGTCACCATGTCTTCCCCATCCCCCAGTCTACAGCCAGGCCCAGTCAGTCTCTAGTACTACTTCCCTCAAGCTATTCAAGTCCGTCTCCCTCTCTCTCTCTCCATGTAAGGGCAGAGTCTATGGACCCCAGCCAATAAGAACTTTACAGGAGGTTGCCTTTCTTCTCGGGTGTTCCTCCTCTACCCAGACCTGTGCCAGACAAGAGAAAGGGAGGGAGAAGAGAGCAGATGGATTAGGGCTCAAGGGTAGCGCCTGAGGCTCGACTGGGTGGAAGTAGAACTAAATTTGGCTGCCTTACCTTTGATCTCCATATCCAGAAATCTCAGTTAGTGGCTCAGTCATGGCTGTATACCTCCATTCTGTCCACCCACTCAGCCCCAGATTTAGATTGCTTTCACAGAATCATGCTTTGGTTATAGCAGGCCAGGCCCATTCACATCCACAGCAATTTAGGGGTCTCTAACAATCTGTCTTGTTGGATGGTGTACTTAGAGTGTCTAGGTTCCAATGAGCCACTTCAAGCACACTAAAAAGAAAAGGTTCCTGGAGTATCATTTAGGGGTTCTTCAAATTGAAACTGTGATGGAACTCCTATAAGTTCTTTGAAGAACCCTTTAAAAGGGTTCTTCAAATAACCCCTTTTAATGGACCCTCAAAGAACCTTTTGAATAACCTTTTGGGGTTAATTTTCTAACTACACATAACAATAACAACAATAACACAATATTTTAGTTGTCAGTGTTTATGATTTTAGTGGCAAAGCAGAATAAAACAATCTAAATATGAGGTAAACTCCCAGCAGAGCCCCACGTCCAATGGGTATATCCTCTGGTCTGTTGATGTTAATGGGTTGATGTTCTCTGTATCCATAGCCAGAATAATTTTGCAGTACATCAGAGGTGTAGGGAGGGTGTAGTCTGTGTATCCAACATTTTTTTATTATACAGATGATTAACATCTGTATAATTATTCATACCTTAGTTTTTGTGGTAAATGTGAATGAAAATAAACTGTTTTGATAATTATCAGGAATCAAGGTAAGACCCAGATGCAGACTGTCGAAGTAACAATGTTTATTGTAGCAACAGGGGCAGGCAAAGACAGGTCAAGGCAGGCAGGGGTTGAAGATCCAGGGTAAGGCAAAGGTACAGGACGGCAGGCAGGCTCAGGGTCAGGGACAGGCAGGGTTCAGTAATCCAGAGGTGGTGCAAAGGTACAGGACGGCAGGCAGGGTCAGGGTCAGGCGGGCGGGTACAGGGTCAGGAAATGCAAAGGTCAAAAACCAGGAAGACGAGGAAAGAGAGGCTGGGAAACGATAGGAGCAGTTGGGCATTTAGGTTCCTGCAAGAACCCCCACCAGCTAAGGAGGTTCCTCGAATAACCCCACCTCCTATGGGGTTCTTGGAAGAACCTTTTGGAAGAGGCATTTTCAGTGCCAAGAACCCTAAGGTTGTTCGAAGAACTTTGAGGATCTTAGAAGAACCCTTGTTGAACCACAATTGTTTTTGAGTGCATCCTTCAACATATTGTTATAGCCTACATATTATTACCTCTTTGTTGATTGATATCCATTGAATTGTGTCCATCTTCTGTTTTACATTTTTCAGTTAAGTGCCTGCACCTGCTGTCCTTTCAAATTCAAATGTTTCAGTTAGGCAGTTAGGTTCCTGCAACAACCCCCACCAACTAAGGAGGTTCCTCAATGAACCCCACACTACCTGTTGAATGAGCTCGGTTTGTTGTTTTGGAAAGTTTGTTGTTTTAAAAGTGTATTTAAATGTTTATTAGTAGCTAGCTAACTTTTTAGTTTGGCATTCGTTGCTGGGACTGCTACTCTCTGTCCAGTGATCTGACCAAGGCCGGGTCTGAGGAGCTATTTGAGGTAGTAGCTAGCCTAGCTGCTAGCTAGCTGCCTATCAAGCTTGCGGGATTTCTTGAGGGCTTGAACGTAGCCCGCGACACAGTTAGCCATTGTGGCGGATTGTCCCGGGTTTGTTGCTGTCTAGATCTTTGCAGTTTGTTGTTTTAAATCTTCCCGGCAAGATTACAGAAATCTGTAAGTCATTGAGAGAGGACATCAGTTCTGTGTGTGAATCCATGATAACAATGACGGATAAAGCAGACAATCTCGAGGGACAATCAA
The DNA here is from genome assembly GCF_901001165.1 of Salmo trutta. NCBI lineage: Eukaryota > Metazoa > Chordata > Actinopteri > Salmoniformes > Salmonidae > Salmo > Salmo trutta. The sequence goes on from NC_042981.1 coordinate 38,016,237, forward strand.
GGCGGAATAACATGGTTGTGGACGGAATTGCAGAATCTCCACATGAGACCTGGACAGTCTGAGGACAAAGTGAGGGAAATTATCTCTGAGAAATTGAAGATGGACCACAGGAAGATTGAGGTGGAGTGCGCCCAAAGGACTGGAAAACCCACCATCGGCCCAGCTGACAGGCCCAGGCCGATAGTGGTCCAGTTCCTGAGGTTCAAGGACAAGATAGCTGTTCTGGAAAGAGCCAACAACTATAGAGGAACGTAAATCTTCCTCAACGAGGAATATCCTGAAGCTGTCATCCCTTCCCAGAAGCCTGGAAGGGATGAGAGAGCCAAGCCTATGGGTTCATAGTTTCATAACATTCATATATGAACCATTTCTGAGACTCACCTAGATAATTCATTTGATGATACAGCAGTAGCAATACAAGGATATAACATCTATAGAAGAGACAGAAATGCTTATGGGGAAGGTGTTGCTGTATATGGCTCTTATGGGGAAGGTGTTGCTAGATATGGCTCTGAATATATTCAGAGCCATATCCCTGTAATGCTTAGAGAAGATCTTATGTCAAGTGTTATTGAAGTGTTGTGGTTGCAGGTTCAGCTGCCTCATCTAAAGCCTTTTCTTTTGGGGTGCTGCTATAGGCCAGGTGATAACAGTCAGTATCTAAATAATGTGTGTGAAATGCTTGATAGTGTATGTGATGTAAACAGAGAGGTCTACTTTCTTGGGGACCTGAATATTGACTGGTTTTCATCAAGCTGTCCGCTCAAGAGGAAGCTTGTCACTGTAACCAGTGCCTGTAATCTAGTTCAGGTTATTAATCAACCTACCAGTGTGTTTACAAACACTAAAGGAACAAGATCATCCACATGTATCGATCACATTTTTACTAATACTGTAGAACTTTGTTCTAAAGCTGTATCCGTATCCATTGGATGCAGTGATCACAATATAGTGGCCAAGAAAGCCATATATATCCAAGAAAGCCAAAGTTCCAAAAGCTGGGCCTAAAATAGTGTATAAGATATCATACAAAAGAGGTTGTTATGAATCTTATGTGGATGATGTTAAACATATTTGTTGGTCTGATGTGATTAACAAGGAGCATCCAGGCTCTGCACTTGATGAATTTATGAAATTGCTTCTTCCAATTATTGATAAACATGCACCTGTTAAGAAACTGACTGTTAGAACTGTTAAGGCTCCATGGATTGATGAGGAATTGAAAAACTGTATGGTTGAAAGAGATGGGGCCAAAGGAGTGGCTAAATCTGGCTGCACATCTGACTGGCTGACTTACTGCAAATTGAATTGAGAAATGATGTGACTAAACTCAACAAAAAGAAGAAGAAACAGTATTATGAAGCCAAGATCAATAATAAAAACTTGAGTATTATGAACAGGAAGACAAATACAACTGTATCTTTCATTGAATCAGATGGCTTATTCATCACAAAACCATTTGATGTTGCCAATTATTTTAATGATTGCTTCATTGGCAAAGTGGGCAAACTTAGACAGGAAATGCCAACAACGAACAGTGAGCCATCGTATTCATGCATAAAAAAACGAATAATGAAAGAAAAGCATTGTAAGTTTGAATTTTGTAAAGTTACTGTGGGGATGTGAAAAAACAATTGGTGTCGATCAATAATGAAAAACCTCCTGGCATTGATAACTTTGATGGAAAGCTACTGAGGAGTGGCTATAGAGTCAGCTGCCACTCCTATCTGTCATATCTTTATTCTGAGCCTAGAGGAAAGTCTTTGTCCTCAGGCCTGGAGGGAAGCTAAAGTAATTCCACTACCCAAGATTGGTAAAGTGGCATTTACTAGTTTAACAGCAGATCTATGTTTGACCAATGTTTGACCAAATACAATGCAATTTCTCTCTAAACAAATTAACAACAGACTTTCAGCATGCTTATAGAGAACGTCACTCAACATGTACTGCCTGACACAAATGACTGATGATTGGTTGAAAGAAATTGATAAGAAGAAGATTGTGGGAGCTGTACTGTTAAGATTTCCGTGCAGCCTTTGATATTAATGACCATAACCTGTTGTTGAAAAAACATGTGTTATGGCTTTTCAACCTCAGCTCTGAATCCATGATATGGCAATCTATATAATAGAACTCAAAGGGTTTTCTTTAATGGAAGCTTCTCTAATGTCAAACATGTAAAGTGTGATGTACCGCAGGGCAGCTCTCTAGGCCCTCTGCCCTTTTCTATTTTTACCAATGACCTGCCACTGGCATTAAACAAAGCATGTGTGTCCATGTATGCTGATGATTCAATCATATACGCATCAGGAACCACAGCTAATAAAGTCACTGAAACCCTTAACAAAGAGTTGCAGTCTGTTTTGGAATGGGTGGCCAGTAATAAACTGGTCCTGAACATTTCTAAAACTAAGAGCATTGTATTTGGTGAAAATCATTCCGTAAGTTCTAGACCTCAGCTGAATCTGGTAATGAATGGTGTGGCTGTTGAACAAGTTAAGGAGACTAAATTACTTGGCGTTACCTTAGATTATAAAGTGGAATCACTAAACTCGTTTTTCAACCACTACACAAATTTCTTGTTAACAAGACATCTACTTTGTGCATGACACAAGTAATTTTTCCAACAATTGTTTACAGACAGATAGATAATCATACCGCTCAGGAAGGAGACACGTTCTGTCTCCTAGAGATTAACGTACTTTGGTGCGAAAGGTGCAAATCAATCCCAGAACAACCGCGAAGAACCTTGTGAAGATGCTGGAGGAAATAGGTACAAAAGTATCTATATCCACAGTAAAACGAGTCCTATATCAACATAACCTGAAAGGCCGCTCAGCATGGAAGAAGTCACTGCTCCAAAACCACCATAAAAAAGCCAGACTAAGGTTTGCAACTGCACATGGGGACAAATATCATACTTTTTGGAGAAATGTCCTCTGGTCTGATGAAACAAAAATAGAACTGTTTGGCCATAATGACCATTGTTATGTTTGGAGAAAAAAGGGGGAGGCTTGCAAGCTGAAGAACACCATCCCAACCGTGAAGCACGGGGGTGGCAGCATCATGTTGTGGGGGTGCTTTGCTGCAGGAGGGACTGGTGCACTTCATAAAATAGATGGCATCATGAGGGAGGAAAATTATGTGGATATATTGCAGCAACATCAAGACATCAGTCAGGAAGTTAAAGCTTGGTCGCAAATGGGTCTTCCAAATGGACAATGACCCCAAGCATACTTCCAAAGTTGTGGAAGAATGGCTTAAGGACAACAAAGTCAAGGTAATTGGAGTGGCCATCACAAAGCCCTGACCTCAATCCTATAGAAAAGTTGTGGGCAGAACTGAAAAAGCGTGTGTGAGCAAGGAGGCCTACAAACCTGACTCAATTACACCAGCTCTGTCAGGACAAATGGGCCAAAATTCACCCAACTTATTGTGGCAAGCTTGTGGAAGGCTACCCAACACATTTGACCCAAGTTAAACAATATAAAGGCAATGCTACCAAATACTAATTGAGTGTATGTAAACTTCTGACCCACTGGGAATGTGATGAAAGAAATGAAGCTGAAATAAATCACTCTACTATTATTCTGACATTTCACATTCTTAAAATAATGTGGTGATCCTAACTGACCTAAAACAGGGAATTTTTGCTAGGATTAAATGTCAGGAATTGTGAAAAACTGAGTTTAAATGTATTTGGCTAAGGTGTATGTAAACTTCCGACTTCAACTGTAGAATCAATGGTTGTAAAGATTGGGAGAGGTCTGTCCGTAATAAAGAGATGCTCTGCTTTTTTGACATCACACTCCAAAAAGCAAGTCTTGCAGGCCCTAGTTTTGTCTTATCTTGATTATTGTCCAGTTGTGTGGTTGAGTAATTCAAGGAAAGACCTAGTTAAGCTGCAGCTGGCCCAGAACAGATCGGCATGTCTTGCTCTTCATTGTAATCAGAGGGCTGATATAATTACTATGCATGCCATTCTCTCTTGGTTAAGAGTTGAGGAGAGACTGACTGCATCACTTCTTCTTTATATTAGAAACATTGTGTTGAAAATCCCAAATTGTTTGCATAGTCAACTTACACACAGCTCTGACACACACACTTACCCCACCAGACATGCCACCAGGGGTCTTTTCACAGTCCCCAAATCCAGAACAAATTCAAGAAAGCGTACAGTATTATATAGAGCCATTATTGCATGGAACTCCGTTCCATCTCATATTGCTCAAGTGAATAGCAAACCTGGTTTAAAAAAAACCCAGATAAAGCAACACCTCACAGCACAACGCCTCTCCCCTATTTGACCTAGATAGTTTGTGTGTATGTATTGATATGTAGATTACGTGTGCCTTTTGTATTTTTGTATCTATGTAGTTCTATCCTTGAGCTGTTGTCTATTAATGTTCTGTATTAAATCATGTTTCAGGTTCTGTGTGGACCCCAGGAAGAGTAGCTGTTGCTTTTGGAACAGCTAATGGGGATCCTAATAAAATACCCCCAAAATACCAAATACGTCCTTTGGGGTTCTAGGAAGACATTTCTGGGGGCCATTTTCAGTGCCAAGGACTCTAAGGTTCTTCAAAGAACTTTGAGGGTCTTAGAAGAACCCTTGTTGAACCCCTACTTTTTAGAGTGTAGGCCCAGGTACAGTTTGTGATAATACCATAGGCCATAGAAATAGAATCAAGATTATTTTTCTATGCCATAGGCGCCATGGAAGTATCCAGTCTTCTGAAGTCTGAGGATTCTACATCACTTTGAGCTGGAAAAAGGAAAGCCCCGATCCTTACTTCTAATACACATACTTTCAACTGTCACATTAGCAGTAGGCCTGCTGTGCCTTACTGTGTGTGCCTATGTCTCTGCTGCATTCGCCTGTTTCTCTAGCCAAACATGTTTGAAAATGGTCCTGTAGTACCCAAATATACTTCAGTCTGAATAGTGTGGATGTGCTGTACCATAAATGCCTTACCACTACCGCTGTATCTTTTGTGGAGACAGGCAGATGGAGAGACTACGTTAGCGAAGACATTGGCGTGTTTTCGGAGCAATGTTTCCCTGTCAGTTGGGCTTTGGGGTTGGTGCCCAGACATATGGACCTGTGGAAGACTGGGGCTCCAGCCACAGCTGAGTTTGCTCTAGGGCTGAAGGGGAATGTTAATGAAGCCAAGGCCCAACACCGAGGCTTACATTCCAAATGGCACCCGATTCCCTATATAGTGCACTACTTTTGACCAGAGCCTCTGATCAAAAGTAGTGCACTATATAGGGAATCGGGTTCAATTTGGGACACGTGATACCCACACACAGACCACCAGTATAGCTACTGGAGCTAGTTTTATTGGACAGTTGGACACTATATAATATACACGAGAGAATATTACCAACATCTGAGAAAAGACATTTCAAAAACAAAGACGTACAAATATTTAAACCTACCCTTGACATGTACTGTAAATACTATGTTAGAATAATTTCATACAAAAACAAACATAATAAAACATATTAGGAATAATAGTAACATTCTGTTTGATATGTACGGTACAAAAGAACCCATTTCCCATTCTCTTAATAAATATATACACATGAAGTACTCTGGTACAAAAAGGAGCTTCTACAGTACACAAGGACACATTTTTTCAAACATTTTCAAATGTAATGTTATCGCATTATTACTGTATATGATGTGTGGATACAAAGACATAGGGAGAATCTGTCAATCTGAATGCGGTTGACCTTAACTATCTGACTTATTGGACTTTTCTATGCCATAATAGACATTCGCAAATCTATTTTGTTGCGAGTCTGCAATCTATTCAGGCCATTTCTGAGTGAGTGAATGGTTGATACTTTTTTCATCTACTTAATAGAAAACATGTAATACTTATGAAGAGGCCATATGCTAAAGCAGTATAAGGGAAAATGTCTGCTCTCGATTCTATTCAGAAATCCATGTGAAAACCACATGCAGTACATGCTCTTACCCAACACATACAGTAGCAACACACACAGATCATATCAACTGCCAAAATGAGTGTACATACATACTAAATACTGCCAGGATGTTTAGTATCAACAGTGAGCCAACCATCCCCCTCTATTTACAATACAATTCGTGTTTGCAATCCTTACTTTGTGTGCTAAATATCCTCTTTAATCGATTAAGATCTATCTTCAGTGCTATATTGAGTTCCACGGGGGCAGAGACAATGCAGTCTGAGGCATAAGGATAGCTAGCCTGGTCCCAGTTGTGTTTGTACTTATCTTGCTATGTTTGGCAAGACAATCACCATAGGAATTGGCAAGACAGCACAAACCGATCTGGGACCAGGCTAAAGGATAGCATGCATCTCCAACCACTACTATGATGCTAATGCTAATGTAAAAAGCAGTGCATTATTAGCCTGTTTCTCTTACGTATTCCATGTACAATACAAAGATACAGAGAGAAAGTTGTCTGCATAGCGTGAGGTATTACAGCCACACAACAAATACTCCGCACATAGTGTAACAAAGATTCTCAAATGGCCTTTACATATATATATTACAAAACAAAGAGGGCTTCTTGTTAAAACTCGATTCTTATATACAAAAGGTACAAAAAAATGTATCAAAAGTCTATATCAAGCCATCGACACAATGTCATCAGATAAGAGCAGTGGCTTTGTAACTTGGCTTAGTGACATTACAGATAACAAAAGAACACCGTCTCCCAGACAGGTGGACAGTTAAGCCTTGTCCCAGATCGGTTTCTGCTGTCTCAACAACTGCAATGATCATTGGCATGACCGATAACAACAGATCTGGAACGATGCTAGTGGACCTAAGATATTGCTAATAGTGTCAGACACATCCTGCTCCCGTTCAGTGACTGGGCTAAGGCCATGTGTAAACCACAAGTCTTTACATTTACAAGCTGCCCTATGTCCACACTCTTTGTGGACTGGGCGGTGAGAGTGTCAATCACTCCCCACCCCTCCCTTTGGGCCAATCAGATTTCAGTCAGGGTGAGTTTGTACACGCCCCCTAGCTCCTCCACTGTGATCTGGAAGGTGTCTTCGTTGGAGTAGTGCTTGATAATGTTGTCATCCATGTTGACTAGAATCCTAACAGAGGGACAGATCGGGATGTCAGGATCACAGAAAGAGAGCGTCTAGGCAGTCTATTTCCAAGGTTATTATGTAATACATAAAAAGCCTGATTCTCCACAAATATTACCTTGACTTGTTGTAGAAGGATCTTAAAATCATGGTAAATAGACTTAACCATGGACGTGAACCACTTACCCTTTCTTGCATTTCTTGTAGACCTTCCCCACTTTCTGGAGCGGCACGTTGTATTTCTCTGATATCTAGAAGAAGCGGAGCAACAAAGACTTGTTATCCAGTAGTCTCTTGTTTGAAAGAAGAGACCATGTACAGTATGTGAGGGTGGTTGAGATGTTAGAAATAGTATTTGAACCCAGGTCTGGTGCTTGCGCTGTATTGAAGTAACATTATGTTGCATACTTGTTTCTTTATTTGTATTATTTATAAACGCAACTCGCTGACTCCTTTACAACGCAACTCGCCGACTCCTTTACAACGCAACTCTATGACTCCTTGACAACGCAACTCTATGACTCCTTGACAACGCAACTCTATGACAACGCAACTCTATGACTCCTTGACAACGCAACTCTATGACTCCTTGACAACGCAACTCAATGACTTGGGGGTGGCATTTTACAATGCCATAATGTTTTGTTTTGCATCTCCTATGAAAATATACTATTTAAACAAATGAATCAGGTTGAATGACAGAAACACTTAACAGAAGCAAAATTCAACCAGGAAAGAGAAGAGACATGGGAAAAGACATATGTATGGTATCTTTGCCTCTCTTTGCCCCCCAGCCCTGTCACAACTCATTTGGCCTGTTGTGGACCCATATTGAGTTCCCCACAGCCTGGTGGCCCCTGCTGAGGGATGTCCCCTATACCCTTTGTCTTAGTGTACTATACCAGACAGACCCCCTAACCAGACAGACCCCCTAACCAGACAGACCCCCTAGCCACCACGGCCTCCCACCTGAAGGGAAGGCTTAATGATTATACAGCCAATCAGAGGACCCTACACGTGGCAATGCCTTGGTCCTCCTTGAGCACCCTCTCTCTTTCTCCATCCGACCCTCCATTTCATCTAGGTTGAGTTGCGTCTTCTCTCTCGCTCTCTCTGAGATGCTGGGTTGAATTAGGATCATCAAGCTGAGAGAGATAGATAGCGGCCATGGGTAATTGCAGGGTAAACGGGAGAGGAGTTTGTGTGGCAGAATGAGCCGTGACACAAACAGAGCCACCCACACTAGTGTCACTGGAGTGATGCGATGTGACCAGCCTCTCATAACGGACACCATATGGCTGGCTGTCTCCCTGTGTGTCCCTCCATGACTGTCACTATGAAATGCCACTAGGGACAGACTAACCCTATATCTAAGCCACTATCATGGTGGTTCTGTGGGTGTGAAGTTTGACTTTATGAGTAAAAGTGATCTGTTTCATGAACTTGAGTGGATTGTGGTTCTGAACCCGCAGTTGTTTAAAGCATGTTTTTGCACTAGGGTTGTGGGTTTGATTCCTGCACGGGCCATATACAATGACGATTAACTGTAAGGCACTTAGGGCAAAACTGTCTGCTAAATGACAATATTACTGTGTTATTACTATAATATTATGACTGCTCTAGTTGTATTGCGTAGAAACTTACAGCTTCCACCAGGCCTTTCAGTGTGGGGTTCTTCAGCATGACAGCGTCAAACACCTCATCGGTATCCTTACGCACGTACAGCAGGACTACAGAGGCGAGAGGATGGGCACAGTGAGACATACTGATCACACAATACACAGAAATATATACACACAGATACACTCGAATGGGGATAGGTTTCACAAAACCAAAGTCATAGCAGGACACATCCCCAAATCACATGAGCTTGTTGGCAGAGTCAGATATCGGTTTTGCTGAAGATAAGCGACTTGACTGGTGGTGAGGCCCTTTATGTGAGTTTGGACTGAGATTCTCACTATGTCCCTGTCTCAAGTGACTCATACCTCACACAGTGTTCTATCAGATCTGGGACATACGCACGCACGCACACACACACACACACACACACACACACACACACACACACACACACAAACACACACACACACGCGTGAACACGCATACGTGAAACGGACGTCACGCTGTTTCCTAGCGAGTACCGCTTCCTCCTGTTACACACACACAGCAGTCTCACCCACAAACCACAACGATTAACTAACAACCATCTGCCCCTGTCGCCCAAGCCCAGGACATTCCAGTCTGGGAAGTGGCCAAACTCAAGGCTCTGGTCCCTCTGTTACCGGGAAGACCGAGTCATTCTCTAGACCAGAGATTTTGTCGTCTGCCCAGCCTCTTCCCAGACCTCTGGGTTAGCATTGGCAGGATGCCTAGTCAAACTCAGCCCCAGTCTGTCATCCTGAGCCAGGCAGCACACTGCTCAGGGAGGGCTGGAGTGTAACTTCCCACACGTGGAGGACACTTGGGCACTCATCATGCTGCCCACTGTCCACCCACATTCACTCCAACATGATACTCAGAATAGATGTGCTCTAAATATATCTATTGATTTTCTGACACTAATTATGATAAAGGGAATTTGGCAGCCCTAGTACAAGTGACTATAAAGGGGATTTTGACCAAGGGTGTGTGTGTCAACCAGTTCTCACAGTCTCACGTCAGAATTAGACGTTCATCCATGTTGCTCAAACGTCAAATTTCAAAAGATGTTCCAAACGTCAAATTTCGAAGCGTTTAAGATTAAGTTTAGGCATTAACTCTGAATTTTTAAAGGTTAAGGTTAAGTTTAGACATTAACGGCAAATTCTTAAGGTTAGGCATTAACTCTGAATGGTTAAGGTTCAGGATAAGCTTAAAACGAAAATCTCAAAAGCAACTTTTGGAATCAGAGGCAGATGCTTACACCCATCCACCATCCCCGTCCACAAGACATTAGCAAAACCGAAACCTACTTCAAGGTAACAACACTTAGTGTTGCCCCTAATTGCCGGTTTCCACGTCATCTCCCGACGTCAAATACTGACTTGTATCAGGGGTGACCTGGCCCGTGTGTTTTCTGACTTCAAGTTTCTGCAATGGTGACTATGACATCATTCGCTATAGTAAGCTTCCCCTACTACATTAAAAAAATACTTTTCGATAAAAGCTTCTCAATACAAACAGTGTGCAAAGAGGCGTGTGCGTGCGTGCATGCGTGTCCATATGCTGATAAAGGTTGAAGAGTGTGTGTCCTTGTGTGTGTGAATTGTGAGTGAGAGGTGAGAATGAACAGTGATATCGGGTTGTGTCGTCGGGAGATTGGGGAATACAGCATGTGTGTGTTTCAGAGACTGGGTGAAAAGGCGTCAGCATGCTTCAGTTTCGCTGGTGCCTAGCCGAACAACTGTGCTCTGTGCTCGCTTAAAATATCTTCGCTTGAAAAGCGAGAAGAAAAGCGTCAATAGTACCGTTTGTCCATTTTGAGATGCCGTAGTCAGTATACACTTCCTCAAAATAGTCTGAATTAATCAAAGATAACTCAAGAAATCTGTCGTGCATTTTTACAGAGGAGATCTTAGTCACGCAATTTTACATCTAACTAAGATGTTTGGCGCAGTACTTCCCCAATGAAAAAATGTGCATGAAAACGAGTCGTGTCTCGTTGAATGACAAAGACTTTACTGAAGAATCTCTACTGTTGACCAATCACCGAAAAAGAGGCATAGAAAAAGTCCAAAACGAACAAAAATGTCACAAAATGTTGTCATAATATATGCATGAACTCTACCGAACTGTTTGGGCTGAGAAGCATGCGGATGCCTTAATGAGTCATGTGATCTATCTACGGGAAGTGATTTTTAAGGAGGGTAGGTGGCCTTCAGGGAGCAAGCCATAACATTCACAAAAACACACACACAATAACACAACCCTCCCTCAGCATACCTCCCCCTCTCTCTGGTCTCATACCAGGGAGGATGGTAAGTGAGTGTGAAACACCTTATCAGTAGTGCATACACAGTGTATTGGTGGACACACACACACACACACACACACACGACTCAAATAGAAGACAAACACCACACATCATACCTTTCTTGGGCTCGTCTATTCTGGCCAGCTTATTGGGAGGGGAACCGAACTCATCCTCGTTGGCGTAGGGTAATTTCTTCATGCCCGAGCTGCTACGGACACACACGACAAGTTGGCTTAGAGCGTTCACACACACACCCACCCACCCACCCGTTAAGCCTGTGAGACCCTCTCCCAGAGAAGTAGCAGGAAGGTCCTAAGCCATACTGTCTTTATTTTCTCCAGCCGTTTTCCTTAAATCAAAATCACAGACAAACGAGTGTCAAATTATTGTTTCCAGGAACTCACCTTTCCTCTCCATCTTCTTGTGAGAAGGGCTGCATGGAGAGAGAAAGAGAGGAGAGAGAAAGAGAAGAGAGGGAGAGAAAGAGAAGAGAGGGAGAGAAAGGAAAAAAAGAGAGCAAGAAAGAGGGAGAGAAGAGAGTAAGAAAGGGAAGTTAGTGATATGGGTCAAGGGTGAAAACACACATTCCTACATATCAAATAGGGGTTTTATTTTATCTGATATGGACCGCATTAGGAAATAAGTGCAAGACTATAGGTTGATTGGATTTTGTGGGCAGTGAAAACAATCCTTGGGGAACTCGTCAATCAAATTTAATGACTGTTTTGGATATACTATACTTACAGTATTTTGAGTCACACTTTTAGGATTTTCTTGTTCAGTCCTAACGAAGGCCATTATTGCAGCACAAGAGGAGTGATATCTCTCTGAACCCGACATAAACCCGGCAACTTGTGCTATAATCAATATTAGCTCTGGTCCAGGTTGTTATTGTGCACTCCTCTACTATGGTGTGGAGCAACGCACACTACTCGGACCCGGACCAGAGCTAAATCAAGGTAGGGTATTCTCAGAGGAAACCCAGTCACCCTGCTAATCAGTAACAGATACAAGTGCTGGAGGTTTACTGGGTTGCTAATTTGGATCCAACTGCCAATTGTGCACCAAAATAAATGTTTTCCCTCCAGGCTGGATGAGAAAAGTAAACAGGAAAGGTTTATTTTCAGCTCAGTCCACTCAGCAGCGCCATGTGGCCCAGAAACCAGCGAACTCATTGAGCTGGGTCATGTTCATTAGGCAACAAACGGACTGAAACAGGGAGGGAACACTACCAATGAAAAACACAGATTTAGTTTTCTGTTGCAATAATGTTTCCAAACATTTAAACCTAATGAACAAGACCCTGGTGCCACTGTAGCCAACAGGGGGTAGTCAAAGTTAACGTTCCACAGAGCCATATGGGTTCAGCAAAACAACTGTCTATCCTGATCATCAATGTTGGCACCAGACCCACTTTACAGACAACATTCTCAGAGCTTTGCAATGACTTGGGCCCTGTTATATACTAAAGCATCCTTCCTTACCAATTTCCTTGAGATATCAGTGATCTATTGAGGTTGAATAAGTGAAATCAAAAATGTGGCTTTGACCAATTTGGTCTGATTTCTGATGACCTCACAGCAGGAAGGAAGGAAGAACCCATTCATAGTGTTCAAACAGGGCCCTGGAACGTTTGGTCTCAACACACCTGAAAACATGTTAGATGGACTTCTTTTCTCTAAAAATAGAGGCAATATGCTTCACTCTAGGCTTCCTGCATCCAAGCTGAGGGCCATGTGATGTCACGCTGCAGGGAGCACTGCTAGAGGTGTGCTGTTGGGTAATGATGAGAGACCTGACATACCACACGCATACAGACAGAGCTACACTACCCTCTGTCTCTTCTCACCTTGGCATCAAACCAAGTCACAGGTGCAGTCTACTGTAGACATATAAATACCATTGATGTCCCGGGGATCTGCTGTGCATTATGGGGGATAAGGTTTGCATTATTTATTCAAAGAGCACTGGGCTTAAAATAATAAATTAATGTTGAAAGTATATATATATATATATATATATTTTTTTTAAATCAGCTACAGATGCATAAGAGTGATTCCAAACATGTGTTGGTTCGTTGAAACACCATGTAAGATCTTTAGCACATAAACACACACATCAGCCAATCCCAAGGCTAACTCGCCCCTATCAGAACACACTGGAAAGTCCCAGTCTGTATAACCCCTGATCCCATTATATTACAGGATTACAAAGTCCTGGCCAATTGGCAAGGCTATCCTGTGAGTTTTGATTGCCTTGAGGTCACCTTGTCCGGAGTTGTGAAACTGTTTACCCACCAGGAACTATGTGATGTGACCCACATCTTACCTTAAATCAACCAAAACAAACTATGGCAGCATCTGAAACGGCACCCTATAGCCTATATAGTGCACTTCTTTTGACCAAATGTAGTGTACTATATAGGGAATAGATGCACTTCTTTCTACTAAGGCCCATAGGGCTCTGGTCAAAAGTAGTGCACCTCATAGGGATCTCATACTGTGTTAACATGGCAGGAGTGGCCTGGCAAAGTGACAATGACATTGGCCAGGCACCAGATTCAAATACTCTCTTCTCTCTAATAGGCTCTTAAGCAGGAACAGCTACTTGTCCATGGTGATCTCATCTACAGCCCCGAGAGAGAAACAAGTCTCACTAACTACCAGGGGTTGGAACTGGTTCAGGGAACAGAACCAAAAACAGGAAAATAACAAACATTTGGGGAACAGAATCAGAACCGCAAATGAAAATGATCTATGCTGTGCCGGAACAGAACCGTTATTTTAAAAGCATGGGAACCGGTTAATAACGTTATTTTAGGTTCTGGGAATTTTTTTCCAGTCCCACAAAAAAACCAAAAAAAACCCCACAACAAATCGCCTATGCAAAGCCCTCACTCTGTCACTCAGAAATGTATTCCAGTGTCTGCCTGCCTGCCAGCTGAAAATCTTTGCCAGTGTGTGTGTGTGTCTAGTAGCCTACTGACTTTACAAGCGTAATTCAGAAATTAGGGAGAGAGATTTTTTATTATGGAAAGATGGATTAACCTTTTCAATACTAGCTAAGGATACTATAGTTATCAAGTTTCACATTGGATTTATTAACTACAAAAAGGTAAGACGTGTTTTTATTTGAATTCTAGCGCCGCTCTGCACACACAAGCTTGTTAACTAGCTAGCTGGTCCAACGTTAAGTCAACTCTCTGAAGTTCAAAGACATTCAAAGTTCCTTCATATAAGCGGTTCCCCCGTAGGTATAATTCTTTGGGCCTAATTCAGATAACGCATGTCACAACAACAAGATGCCCAGCGCTTCAAGCCAAGCCTCCTCCTCTATCCTCTCTCACTCTCTCCCAACCTGCAAAATTTCAGTTGCATCTTGCGATCTACACTCGTCTGTCCAATGCATGTAAATAGCTTACCCACTCCATAGCAAGCTGCTCTATCCACACTGATTGGTGAAGTCATTTATTGTCGAGCTAAATGTAAAAATTATTTGATTTCAGGGGTTTAAAAAGGAACAGCTACTATTTTGGGGTTTATGAACCGGTTCAGAACTTTGTTTTGCTGGTCGAAACAGTGGAACGTAACCAAAAAAAGAATGGTTCCGTTCAGAAGAAACGATTGGGGGGGGGGGGGGGGAAATGGGGTTTTAAACCCTGCTAAGTACCAGTGTGGTGTCTGGAATATGTCTTCTGACTGCCACCCTGACCCAATCAGCTGGGGAGGAGTGACCGATAGGAGGAGCGCTGGGTATGCAGGGTCACAAAACAGCACAGACATAACACATTCCCCTACAGGGTTACAAAAGTCCATCAACTTTCCCAAAATGTTCAAGTCGTCTGGAACTTCAACCAGTATTTCTGTATTCAACCAGTATTTCTGTGAAAGTTTCTGGAATAACGCAACCCTGATCCCCCCATAATGCACAGCAGATCCCCTGGGACATCAATGGTATTCAGGGCTTGGACTTTTAACAATGCATAGGCAGAGACTCTACACTCTAAAGTAAGATAGCCTTAGGGGGATATCCAGCCACTAAAGAACACCTGGTATTTAGTGAAGGAATGTCAGAATGAGGGGCTCTTAGAAGTCTGAAGGAAACATTGAGGAGGTGGTTTGGACTCTTTGGTAGTCAGGGGCTGGTGGGAGTAGCATTTAAATGGCATTTGATAAGATTGAGTATCATTGAATCTGCACCAATTACAGTATAATTTATTTAACCTTAAATTAACTAGACAAGTTGGTTAAGAACAAATTCTTATTTACAATGACGGCCTACACCGGCCAAACCCGGATGACGATGGGCCAATTGTGCGCCGCCCTATGGGACTCCCAATCACGGCCGGTTGTGATACAGCCTGGATTCGAACCAGGGTGTCTGTAGTGACACCTCTAGCACTGAGATGTAGTGCCTAAGACAGCTGCACCACTCAGGAGCCCCCATTTTATCGGTACTCTATAGTAAATTCTACCTTGCACAGCAATTATATAGGTACAGTTGAAGTCGGAAGTTTAAATGTATTTGGCTAAGGTGCATGTAAACTCAGTTTTTCACAATTCCTGACATTTAATCCTAGTAAAAATTCCCTATTTTAGGTCAATTAGGATCACCACTTTATTTTAAGAATGTGAAATGTCAGAATAATAGTAGAGAGAATGATTTATTTCAGCTTTCATTTCTTTCATCACATTTCCAGTGGGTCAGAAGTTTACATACACTCAATTAGTATTTGGTAGCATTGCCTTTAAATTGTTTAACTTGGGTCAAACGTGTTGGGTAGCCTTCCACAAGCTTCCCACAATAAATTGGGTGAATTTTGGCCCATTCCTCCTGACAGAGCTGGTGTAACTGAGTCAGGTTTGTAGGCCTCCTTGCTCACACACGCTTTTTCAGTTCTGCCGACAACTTTTCTATAGGATTGAAGTCAGGGCTTTGTGATAGCCACTCCAATACCTTGACTTTGTTGTCCTTAAGCCATTTTGCCACAACTTTGGAAGTATGCTTGGGGTCATTGTCCATTTGGAAGACCCATTTGCGACTAAGCTTTAACTTCCTGACTGATGTCTTGAGATGTTGCTGCAATATATCCACATAATTTTCCTCCCTCATGATGCCATCTATTTTGTGAAGTGCACCAGTCCCTCCTGCATCAAAGCACCCCCACAACATGATGCTGCCACCCCCGTGCTTCACGGTTGGGATGTTGTTCTTCGGCTTGCAAGCCTCCCCCTTTTTCCTCCAAACATAACAATGGTCATTATGGCCAAACGGTTGTATTTTGGTTTCATCAGACCAGAGGGAATTTCTCCAAAAAGTATGATCTTTGTCCCCATGTGCAGTTGCAAACCTTAGTCTTGCTTTTTTATGGCGGTTTTGGAGCAGTGGCTTCTTCCTTGCTGAGCGGCCTTTCAGGTTATGTTGATATAGGACTCGTTTTACTGTGGATATAGATACTTTTGTACCCGTTTCCTCCAGCATCTTCACAAGGTCCTTTGCTGTTGTTCTGGGATTGATTTGCACTTTTCGCACCAAAGTACGTTCATCTCTAGGAGACAGAATGCGTCTCCTTCCTGAGCGGTATGACAGTTGCGTGGTCCCATGGTGTTTATACATGTGTACTATTGGTTGTACAGATGAACGTGGTACCTTCAGGCATTTGGAAATTGCTCCCAAGGATGAACCAGACTTGTGGAGGTCTACAATATTTTTGTAGTGGCTGATTTCCTTTGATTTTCCCATGATGTCAAGCAAAGAGGCACTGAGTTTGAAGGTAGGCCTTGAAATACATCCACAGGTCCACCTCCAATTGACTCAAATGATGTCAACTAGCCTATCAGAAGCTTCTAAAGCCATTACATAATTTTCTGGAATTTTCCATGCTGTTTAATGGTAGAGTCAACTTAGTGTATGTAAACTTCTGACCCACTGGAATTGTGATACAGTGAACTATAAGTGAAGTAATCTGTCTGTAAACAATTGTTGGAAAAATTACTTGTGTCATGCACAAAGTAGATGTCCTAACCGACTTGCCAAAACTATAGTTTGTTAACAAGAAATTTGTGGAGTGGTTGAAAAACAAGTTTTAATGACTCCAACCTCAGTGTATGTAAACTTCTGACTTCAACTCTATAACTACGATGTATTCTAATTGCATGGCTGGTGTGGTCCACTTATGCAGCCTACATATAGCCCAAAGTAAATGCACAAAGGGTTGGCGTGTATCATTTTGTCCCAATTAATCTGATAACAGCCTTATCACCACACCTACAGTACATCAGGAAAACAAAAGTGTTTTAATATCAGTTTGAATGTTACAGGTACCATTTCATAATATGATTTATGTGGTATGCATACTTTGCATAACCCTGCATTCAGTGACCTGGCCCAGGATGCTGCCTTTTGATACATATCTAGGGTCAGCTTACCCTGCCCAAATCCTAACCTTAACCAACAGAAGGTCAAATGCAAGACGGACCATAGATCAGTGTATAGGGGTACTCACATGGCGCTGGACATTGGAGAAGTGGATGTCAGGGATGAAGAGAACCGGCTGAGTCTCAAAGTCAGTCATCATCTTGAAGGATGTGACATCATTACGCTTCTGAAGGATAGGGACTTTGACATCACCATCTGTGGGGGGGAATCGAAAATGACAAATGATGAGACTTGTTGCAAGAATAGGTCATAAACAAAAAAAGAAACGTCCTCTCACTGTCAACTGCGTTTATTTTCAGCAAACTTAACATGTGTAAATATTCGTATGAACATAACAAGATTCAACAACTGAGACAATATCTGAACAAGTTCCACAGACATGTGTCTAACAGAAATTGAATAATGTGTCCCTGAACAAAGGGGGAGTCTAAATCAAAAATAACAGTCAGTATCTGGTGTGGCCACCAGCTGCATTAAGTACTGCAGTGCATCTCCTCCTCATGGACTGCACCAGATTTGCCAGTTATTGCTGTGAGATGTTACCCCACTCTTCCACCAAGGCACCTGCAAGTTCCCGGACATTTCTGGGGGGGAATGGCCCTATCCCTCACCCTCCGATCAAACAGGTCCCAGACGTGCTCAATGGGATTGAAATCCGGGGTCTTCGCTGGCCAGGGCAGAACACTGTCATTCCTGTCTTGCACGAAATCACGCACAGAACGAGCAGTATGGCTGGTGGCATTGTCATGCTGGAGGGTCATGTCAGGATGAGCCTGCAGAAAGGGTACCACATGAGGGAGGAGGATGTCTTCCCTGTAACGCACAGCGTGGAGATTGCCTGCAATGACAACAAGTTCAGTCCGATGATGCTGTAACACACCACCCCAGACCATGACGGACCCTCCACCTCCAAATCGATCCCGCTCCAGAGTACAGGCCTCGGTGTAACGCTCATTCCTTCGACGATAAACGCAAATCCGACCATCACCCCTGGTGAGGCAAAACCGCGACTCGTCAGTGAAGAGCACTTTTTGCCAGTCCTGTCTGGTCCAACGACGGTGGGTTTGTGCCCATAGCGACATTGTTGCCGGTGATGTCTGGTGAGGACCTGCCTTACAACAGGCCTACAAGCCCTCAGTCCAGGTTATCTCAGCCGATTGCGGACAGTCTGAGCACTGATGGAGGGATTGTGCGTTCCTGGTGTAACTCGGGCAGTTGTTTTTGCCGTCCTGTACCTGTCCCGCAGGTGTGATGTTCGGATGTACCGATCCTGTGCAGGTGTTGTTACACGTGGTCTACCACTGCGAGGACGATCAGCTGTCCGTCCCGTCTCCCTGTAGCGCTGTCTTAGGCGTCTCATAGTACGGACATTGCAATTTATTGCCCTGGCCACATCTGCAGTCCTCATGCCTCCTTGCAGCATGCCTAAGGCACGTTCACGCAGATGAGCAGGGACCCTGGGCATCTTTCTTTTGGTGTTTTTCCAGAGTCAGTAGAAAGGCCTCTTTAGTGTCCTAAGTTTTCATAACTGTGACCTTAATTGCCTACCGTCTGTAAGCTGTTAGTGTCTTAACGACTGTTCCACAGGTGCATTTTCATTCATTGTTTATGGTTCATTGAACAAGCATGGGAAACAGTGTTTAAACCCTTTACAATGAAGATCTGTGAAGTTTTTGGGATTTTTCCAAATTATCTATGAAAGACAGGGTCCTGAAAAAGGGACATTTCTTTTTTTACTGAGTTTATAACACTGAACAAAAATATAAATGTAACATGTAAAGTGTTGGTCCCATGTATACTTTTCCATATGCACAAAAAGCTGATGTGTGTGTGCGTGTGTGCTTGCGCCTACGTGAGTCTATGCTCAGTGGGCACTCACATGCTCCCATACTGGCGCTGAGGTCAGTGCACTTGCCCTTCCTACGAGACTGCTTCCTCTCCTCGTCTCTGATCTTCCTCTCAGCTCCCTTGTCACAGAACACCTTGATCTGGCAGAAGGCTCGGTGGATGGGCTTGTTACTGCGGTTGTTGTAGCTATAGGTGTCTATCTGCAGGTTCAGGGGAAGGCCCTTCACCCCCTTCTGGGAGGAGAAGTCTGTGCTGAGGCAGTTGACCGAGATGAAGATCTGAGGAAGAGGAGGATTTAGGATGTTGTTTTTAAGTGGTCATTTTAGTTGTTGGGTAATTCAGGTAATTCGGGGGGGTTACCATTGCCTCACTATGTTAAACACCATAGTGATTGTGCACAATGCATGGTACAGTATCTTACACTTTTAGACCCTGCTCATTCTGTGTAAAATCTGATTTTTATTGTTTTCTAAAAAATAAATCGAAGAAAATGCAAATGGGGAAAATTGGATTGTATTCTTTGTTAATGATTGATGTTCTATGCACAGTAAATGAGGTCATATTTATTCGAGAGCATTCCCACTGGTTCCACTCCCGTTCAATTCTAAGGAGCATAGTATCTCTTTGTCTGGTTCGTTGTTTATGTACGTGCAGTCTTCACTGAACTAGTGTGTGTCTCCCTCTGTTGGCAGACCGTGGTAATTACACGTTGATTCAGTTCTACTGACAACTACTAAAACAAGGTTTGCTGAAAGCAATTTCAATACATCGCTTTCTTTAGAAAGTACTATTTCAATATGCTTACTTAATATTCTAACCACTATACTGAGAGATTTTAACTTCAAGTTTGCACAGATATCATGTAGTTACAACTGTTCATTTCTATAATCACATAGTAACTATATATTAACTACATTTTGTAGTTCATTTTAAGCCGATTTTGACTTGTTTTCTATATGATGCTTGGTTTAATCAAATAGCCGACTGGTTAACCAAAGTAGTAAGTCATTATTTGACTTCATGTAAAGTCATGTCTGTCGCAACATAGTCTCATGAGCTACATGTTCCATTTCAACGTTTTTGCTATTACACATCTTCAGTAAAGATGATCTCATCGTATAATGAGCCATTCTCACGATCCTAGGAGTATGTCCTATCAAGAAACTCAAAGGGTGTGAACATTTGGGAAAGGCTGCTCCTACTTCTGTTTCACTTCCGTCTCCCCAAGTAAACTGTGTGTGCCTACGTTTCAAATCACCAGAGGGCACAGCGAGAGAAGGTAAAGCGTCTTTCGCGCACGCGCACACACACACACACACAAACGCGTCCTATCAAACGTGTCCTATCAGTCTTACACATCATCCTTAGTGCGAAACCTTACACCTGGCTCATCTGTGGCTCTTACCAACAGGCAGTGTGGTGCGTACACAAAGGTGATTGTACACAGTACAAACAGGTGATTATACACAGTACACACACACAAGGATGAACATCCTCTATCCTATGGACACAGGCCTCGGGTCACGAGACGAGAAGACCCAACATCCTGGTTATGCGTGTGTTTGTCTGTGTGTCTCCATCAGGGGATCGAAGGGATAGATGAACTGTCGCGTCTGCCCGTCTATTAGTTGGCCTAATTCTGTTAGCATCCCAGTCTAACGGTCGAACGATCAACAGTAGCAGTGTCCGAGCACTACACGAAGACAAAGCACCAGCTAAAACCTCCGGGAGGTTGGCAGTTGACGCCATCCCTCACAACCAAACAAACTGGTCAGGAACAGTGAAATACTGCTCTTGCTTCGAACCCGGTCGGACAGGATTCCATCGCTAGCTGTCAAATCCAGTTCTGCCCCCCTGCCGTGTTTCCTCATTCCAACTCCCATTGTTAGGCTCGGCTTAGCCCCTAAGGCCTCCCTTGTATGCGCATCACATCAGCTCAACAATGGGGATGACAGGTAAAACGAGTCAAGAATGTGGCCTCAACGGCAGACAAACACCTACCTATGTAGCTGTAGACTACCTCCGACCTGTGTCTACGGTCTCTATGCAACCGAAGCACCCAGCATACAGGAAAAACTCCCTCAACTCCCTTAGGAACAATAAACATATATTTTTCTTCGATCAAAACTCGAGGGACCACTTCCATAATGGGCATTTAGAAGAAAATAAAGGACAAAGCATGTGACGATATCTTTTTGACAAATTGGTCCGAATCACCTGACACCTTTGATGGCCAAGACACATCCTAACCTTTAGATCAAGGAAATGCAGTCTATTTTTGGAAGAGTCTTCTGCCGCTGTCACAAAGAATGTTTATGGTTTATTAAGGAAGTAGTGATCAGGTTTACACCTAATCCTTCAAAAACACTTCTCATCATTGTCTAGGACAAAGATCTGTCCTCACATTCCCCATAATCCCTAGCCGCGTCCTCAGAGCATGCGCAGAACAGCTGGCTGGAGTGTTTACGAACATATTCAATCTCTCCCTATCCCAGTCTGCTGTCCCTACTTGCTTCAAGATGTCCACCATTGCTCCTGTACCCAAGAAAGCAAAGGTAACTGAACTAAATGACTATCGCCCCGTAGCACTCACTTCCGTCATCATGAAGTGCTTTGAGAGGCAAGTTAAGGATCATATCACCTTCACATTACCCGACACCTTAGACCCACTGCAATTTGTCATAATGCCCCAATAGATCCACAGATTATGCAATTTCCATCGCACTGCACACTGCCCTATCCCATCTCGACAAGGGGAATACCTATGTAAGAATGCTGTTCATTGACTACAGCTCAGCCTTCAACACCATAGTACCCACCAAGCTCATCATTAAACTCGAGGCCCTGGGTTTGAACCTCACCCTGTGCAACTGGGTCCTGGACTTCCTGACGGGCCGCCCCCAGGTGGTGAAGGTAGGCAACAACACCTCCACCACAGGAGCCCCACAAGGGTGCGTGCGCAACTCCCTCCTGCACTCCCTCTTCACCTATGACAAACCTCCAACTCGATCATCAAGTTTGCAGACTACACAACAGTGGTAGGCCTGATTACCTACGACGACGATAT
Source organism: Salmo trutta (assembly GCF_901001165.1). Classification (NCBI taxonomy): domain Eukaryota; kingdom Metazoa; phylum Chordata; class Actinopteri; order Salmoniformes; family Salmonidae; genus Salmo; species Salmo trutta. The sequence goes on from NC_042981.1 coordinate 38,038,648, forward strand.
AGCCTACAGGGAGAAGAGGGCCCTGGTGGAGTGGTGCCAGATAAATAACCTCTCCCTCAATGTCAACAAAATGAAGGATCTGTTCGTGGACTTCAGGAGACCGCAAAGGGAGCACGCCCCTATCCACATTGACAGGGCCGCCGTGGAGAAGATGGAACGCTTCAGGTTCCTCAGCGTACACATCACTGACAATCTGAAATGGTCCACCCACACAGTGTGGTGAAGAAGGCGCAACAGCACCTCTTCAACCTCAGGAGGCTGAAAAAAATTAGGCTTGGACCCTTAGACCCTCACAAACTTTTACAGATACACCATTGAGAGCATCCTGTTGGGCTGTATCACCGCCCGGTAAGGCAACTGCACCGTCCGCAGGGCTCTCCAGAGGGTGGTGCGGTCTGCCCAGCACATCACCGGGGCACACTGCCTGCCCTCCAGGACATCTATAGCACCCGGTGGTACAGGAAGGCCAAGAACATCATTAAGGACCTCAACCACCCGAGCCACAGCCTGTTCACCTTGCTATCACCCAGAAGGTGAGGTCAGTACAGGTGAACGTACTTTGGTGTGAAAAGTGCAAATCAATCCCAGAACAACAGCAAAGGACCTTGTGAAGATGCTGGAGGAAACAGGTACAAAAGTATCTATAGCCACAGTAAAACAAGTCCTATATCAACATAACCTGAAAAGCCACTCAGCAAGGAAGAAGCCACTGCTCAAAAACCGCCATAAAAAAGACAGACTACGGTTTGCAACTGCACATGGGGACAAAGATCGTACTTTTTGGAGAAATGTCCTCTGGTCTGATGAAACAAAAATAGAACTGTTTGGCCATAATGACCATTGTTATGTTTGGAGGAAAAAGGGGGAGGCTTGCAAGCCGAAGAACACCATCCCAACCGTGAAGCACAGGGGTGGCAGCATCATGTTGTGGGGGTGCTTTGCTGCAGGAGGGACTGGTGCACTTCACAAAATAGATGGCATCATGAGGGAGGAAAACTATGTGGATATATTGAAGCAACATCTCAAGAAATCAGTCAGGAAGTTAAAGCTTGGTCGCAAATGGGTCTTCCAAATGGACAATGACCCAAAGCATACTTCCAAAGTTGTGGCAAAATGGCTTAAGGACATCAAAGTCAAGGTATTGGAGTGCCCATCACAAAGCCCTGACCTCAATCCCATAAAAAATGTGTGGGCAAAACTGAAAAAGCGTGTGCGAGCAAGGAGGCCTACAAACCTGACTCAGTTACACCAGCTCTGTCAGGAGGAATGGGCCAAAATTCACCCAACTTATTGTGGGAAGCTTGTGGAAGGCTACCCAACACGTTTGACCCAAGTTAAACAATTTAAAGGCAATGCTACCAAATACTAATTGAGTGTATGTAAACTTCTGACCAACTGGGAATGTGATGAAAGAAATTAAAGCTGAAATAATTCTCTACTATTATTCTGACATTTAATCATTCTTAAAATAAAGTGGTGATCCTAACTGACCTAAAACAGGGAATTCTTTCTAGGATTAAATGTAGGAATTGTGAAAAACTGAGTTGAAATGTATTTGGCTAAGGTGTATGTAAACTACCGACTACAACTGTACATACACACACACGTGTGTGTGTGTGTGTGTGTGTGTGTGTGTGTGTGTGTGTGTATATATATGTGTGTGTGTGTGTGTATATATGTGTGTGTGTGTGTGTGTGTGTGTATATATATATATATATATATATATATATATAAAATCCGGACTCCGACATTGATCGTCCTAATATTTCTATATTTCTTAATTCCATTCTTTTACTTTTAGATGTGTGTGTTAGATATTACTGCACTGTTGGAGCTAGGAACACAAGCATTTTGCTACACCCGCAATAACATCTGCTAAATATGTGTATGCGACCAATACTAATTTCATTTGATTTGATCTGTTTCTAAGGTAAAACAAGTTGACCTACAACTTTCTCTCCAACTCCCTTTACCCTTTTTCCTCGCATTTCCTGTATCTCACCTTAGCCTCCTCGTTGATGTCCCAGGTGAAGGATATGGCGTTGTAGGAGATCTCCTCAATGTTGCTGATGGTGTTGAAGCTCTCCTTGTAGTCAGCTAGGAAGCACAGGACACATAATGGACTGTACTGTTAGCATTGACATTAGACTTTTAATGAAAAAGGGCTGCAGTTGTGGCTAAGTTATGCAACTAAGTTGGCTAAGTTGATGTATGGAGAGGTGGAAGGAGACTTCTGATATTTTATTGGGGGAAGGATGGCAGTATTTTAAGGATATGGTTGATTTCATTGTCTTAGGAGCATTGCATAAGAATGAAGCGCAGGTCAGTAGCTTGTTTTAGATACAACTACTAAAAATGTGCTCCCAGCGTGGTGAAGTCCCAACCCACAACTTAGCTGTTTGATAAACAAACAAGCTTTTTGTCCTCAAAGGTGTGGATAAAAAAAAAATATCGTACTTCTAAGTCATTCGGAATTGTTTTCAAAATAACACAAGAAAACAGGAAATCAAGGTGCTTGGTTCTCCAACATTACGTTCTGACCAATCCCAACCAACTTCCTTAATAGGAATCACCAATACACTCACACCTTGGCCTAGAGCCCTATCCTACAAACCACACTGTTTAAGTAGGGCGCCTCTACATTTCTGACTGACTGACTGCTTTAATCCAAAGCAAGCAGAGTATCAACAGTCACCTTTCGCCCATAGTCCTTCCATCAAAGTCAGACTGCAAGTGAGACAATGCACTTTCCTCTGTCAAGCAGAACAAACCTTTCTTTTCACAGTGTGTGCGTGCAGAGTAAGATTGATCAGTCTACCTCCAGATAATTAAGTTGCTGTATTGTCCTGACAGGGAGCCACCATGGGTCCCAGTTTACACAGGTATCATTAACAAACAGGGCAACTGGCCTTGTCCTATTTCCAGCCACACTCTCACCCACCCTCATCCAATCAGGTGTATTGTTCTAAAGAGGTTTGTTAAGATTCAACCAATGAGAACATGGCCTGTATTCATAAAGAGTCAAAGAATCTTATTCATGAATAAGATTACGATTATATGGACTAGGGAGGACCTGATCCTAGATCAGAACTCCTACTCTGAGACACTTTTTGAATACAGGCCCCAGTTTATCCACATTGGGTGGATCTGTCTGTCTCGCTCCTTGGTGAGCTGGCTGCCTCTCCTTGAGCTGAGACAGAGACAGCATGTGACAGGAGGGAGGAAATGGAGGGTGATGGTTGCACAACAAGTCAGGGAACAACAGTGAATCACACCAGTGGCAGTGCAGGTTCGTATGGTAAGAGTGTCAGGTAGATATGATCTAATGCCTTCATTACCATTCAGGCAGTACTTCATGTGACATAAGAAACTACGGGCCTGATTTAAAAAGCATTTGTAATGTGAATTTTGCACCTGTTATTTCCCAGTGGTAATAAAAACAGGTTCATGAACAATCTTTAAGGGTAAAGCAATTCATGGTTTAGCCAGTTTTTTTTTTGCTTTTCTTTGAAAACATGTAGCAACTTGTGCTTCGCACCGTAAATCTGGCCTTTAATGTATTCGCTAGGCCTTTAAACTTCCCTTTAAGAGTTCTTGTGGAGATTTGCGTGATGTAGACTACAGTAGCATGGGCTCTTACCAATATCAAGACACCTCTGTTTGGCTGTGTGCTGTCTGGAGTGCCAGTACTTCCAGTGCTTCAGCTGGTCGTCTCTGCACTTCTCTTCCCCGAACACCACCATCACCACACTCTAAAACGGAGCACACAATCCCAGAGCCATCAAACATCTTCGCTCAACTGACACGTTCAATGTAACGAGATCAGACCGGTTAGTAGCTAAACGCTACTATTAGCATAAGAGCTCCCAACTAAGCCCAAGATTTCTCTGTTTATTCTGTCTAACTTTTCGCCAGAGGTATCTTTTACATGAGACCTACTCGTGTCGTGTATTGGTACTTGAACAATGAGGCTAGACTAGCTAGCTTGGTGGTGTGGTCTTACCCTGACTTTGCTGATGGGGTGGTGGAGCACCTTGCTGTTGTCTATCTCCCTGAGGCTGATGGGGTAGAACTGACCCTTGTTCAGGTACGTCATGGTGCCGTCACCCGTCTTCTGACGCAGCGACTTGGAAGCATCCACGGTGTACTCAAAATTATTCCTAATAGAAAAATGAGTATTGGTTACAATAGTACATTTGTATTTTCCTTTAGGGAAAGAGTAGCCTGAAATCCAGACCCGTTTTTTTGCCGACATTCCACTACCTGTACTCTGTGTCATATGTTTGGCACAAAGCAGGTCTGGATTTCAGGCTAGGGAAAGGGTAGGCCTACACATTAAGGCCACACTCATCAAGCCCTTCCCGTTGACCAAATCCTCATAGTGTCACAGAGGCCCTGTTAACATTGGGTTTGGCATTGTGCCTTTTACACTGAGGGAATCTGGTGACTCCCAGGTAACTGTAGTGAATGAGGCTATTCTCGGGAGTCTTCTATCAGGGCCTAAATGGCGACGGCGGGCGGCCAGCGGGCTTACCCCGGCACGGTGTCAAAAGCGCCGTATTCCTCCGGCGCGATGGAGGCCAGGCGTAACTGGAGATCCCCTGGGAAGGAGAACACCTGCAGAACACAAAGAGGAGAGAAGGAGAGGGGCTGGATTTAGACAAGCATCCATGACGAGGCTGTAGCTAGTGCTTTCAGGGGTTAAAGGGAGTCTAGGGAGCTCTCTCTCTCTCTCTTTTTTAGTGAAGGGGAAACAAACCACTTCCCTTCCAATCCCTCCCTCCCTGTGTGAAGGGGTTTGTGTTGGGTTATCCCTTTCCAAGGTAATCCCCCTCCAGGTTAAATAGAGAAAGAGAGAGAGAGGAGAGGAGATAGAAAGGGCTTGGGCTATTGTAGGGGGGAAATAGTACAGCACTTTATTGTGTGGGCGAGACAATGGCATAATAACACGCTGGTCCGCTATTTTGGCATGTTCAAATAAAACAGGGAGGGCTGAGACCCACCGTTGTAGGCTCTAGAGGCTCAGGTAAAAGGGGTATTGTCTGGCGGGAGAGAGGGAGAGATATCTGAACGTGGGGGAGGGGTGGGGGGGGTTTAGATTTGTGAAGATTGGTTTCTTGTTGTTGTGTATGTGTACACACACCTCTTGGGAACTGTCCTTATAGTTCTCTGGGAAGGTGGAGTCGGGGGTGCGTGTCTGGGTGCTGGGGCTGAACTGGCTGTGGGTGAGCTGCCGAGCGAACTCCACCGTGTGGCTGTCGGACTCGGAGCAGTGGTTGGGGACTGTGACAGAGAAGCCATTGGAGGACCCCTCCATCTTGATGTTGGGGTAGTTGGGGACGGTGGCGATGGAGACGGTGACAGTGGTGTCCGGGGAGGGGAAAGGGACTCCCCTCTTGTTGTCCTGGCCATGCAGCTGGTTGGGCAGGAGAATGTTAAAGGGGCCCTTCAAAACCTGGATCCTGCTCTCCGCTGATGCCATTGAAGCCTCTTGCAGGGGGGCCATCAAGTGCCTGAGCAAAAACAATTAAAAATAACAATTAAAAAACAGGGCAGGTAAAATGTCAGTGGTTTAATATGAAATAAGGACCATAGACAGTGTGGTGGCAAGGTGGGGTGTAGGTAACGCGCTCACTTCCATCCATCCAAATACACACACACACACACACACACACACACACACACACACACACACACACACACACACACAGAATCAAAACAATGCATCACGATGGCAAATTCTGGTTTGTAAAAAGGATGTTATACCTACATGTACCTTTTGTTGGGATCTACATCAGAGCCCAGTGAGTCTGTCTTGGTCTGAGATATTGTTCTCTTCTCCCGGGGAACCTGCATGGGAAGGTAAACACAGCCACTGTGAGTTTGACCACATCCAAAAGAACCAACTCTGTCTACATGGAAAACTAATCGACAACCAGTCTGTGCTGTGGCCGCTTCACAAATGAAGTCTGGAAGACACAGGTCTTAAGTGAAGCTACTTCAGTCGTTTAGTTTATAGACCGTACTAGTGGATGTGGATTTATAAATCATTAATAAAAACACATTGGTTCGAATTGTGCGATTGTCATTTTGATGCTTGCCAAGTAGGGGGCTTATTTGTGGCTGTGCTGCTTTTAATAATCAATTGATAATAATCAATTACAGTGCAGCCATAAACCTTTTACCGGAGTGTCACGACACCTGTGAGGGAACACAGTACCTGTACCGGTAATAACCAGCATTGGTTCTGTCACTTCTATGTTACCTTGTAGTAGTCGTAGAGCAGGCCCAGGGCTGCGGCGCTGTCTTCGTCCCCGTTGATGCTCATCATGGCCTTGGTGGCGGCCGTCAGGGGGTTCTCCAGGAACGACTTCCACGCCTCGTCCTCGTTGGTGAATGGCCGCCGCTGACCGTAGCTGGGCTCATTCTGCAGCACCAGGACTGCCCTCTTACTGGAGGGGGAGGTTAAGGAGGAGTGCCGTCACAATGTAAAACGGGAGAAAGCAACTCACGTGCTACACACAGTACATGTCAAAACCAGGAGCTGCATGATGATCATAATAACAAGCTGCACATTAAAGATGGACTGAGTTATGTGTAGTTAACAGGGCCCCGTTTCTCTACCTGGTCCTTTCAGACGTCAGACATACGCCAGACTGACAGCACGCAAATCAACAGGCAGCCAGAGCAACAATCAATGCCTTGTTCACAACCGACTAACAGGTCGGAGAGATCAACAACGTCACACTTTATCTTCCAGACCGGTTGTACAAGCAAGGCGATCGTGCAACAAATCTCAGCAACTTGTGAGATGACGGCGTCTCAGAGAAAAGACTCTCTACTGGCTCTTCCAGTGTGACAGCTCGTGATGATCAACAGTTTCCAGTTTCCTGTTAGTTATCCGTCTGCCGTTAAGCGTTTCCTATTGGTTACACTGTGTGTTATCTACACAGAAGGATCCAGTGCAACATTCCAGGGTTCACCAGACAGAGTTGTTGTTTCATTTTTAGAGAACCTGTTTGAGAACATTTATCGCCGCCGTCATCGTCATCCTCATCATCATCATCACACCAACCTTAACTGAATACACTCCCATAGAAAGCAAGTTATGCATCCTCTAAATCAGACTGTCAGGATCTAAGAGGAACAAGACATGGCTACACCTTCTTCTGGCATTTAGTGAGGGGGCTAGTGGAAGGGGGGGGGGGCGAAGGCCAAACTTGGAATAGTACAGTATGTGTTATACGACATGATCACACAATTAAATCAGTCGTTTTATTTATAGCTGCATTATTTTACAGTCACAAACAGAACCCTACATCTTTCAAGTGGGATGTGGGAACAACATTGAAAGTGCAAACAAAGACGACTTCTCAGACCTAAAGGCTACACTAGGCATATTTTTCTTTCTTTCTTTCTTTCATTAAATATATCTACAAACAAAATGTATCCTACGATCATATAAAATAAAGGCTAGTGTGAGATAGAAAAGCTATAGGTGTCTTATCTTCAATTCACATGAGCGCTTCTCCTAGTTGCTACAGCAAATGCTTTTATTCTGGCTGGTCAAGGTCAATGTATTATTAATAATCCAATATCTAATTGTTTCATTCACGAACTGTTTCCCTGGTAAAATTGAGGCGTTAGTGATATGCAGCCCGATAGATTCGCTATTAACTTGCAATATAATTGATAGGATACGCAATAACGTTACATTGTTAAAACAAAGCAGCATGAGCGTTTTTATACTTGGGGAAAAAATTCTTGAATTGGACACTGGATAAATAGCGTTGTCTACATTGCTTTTCCAGAAAGGTTGAAGAGGAAGCCCAATTCCCTCTCACACCGCATTTGGATGTCCCAGGAAATAAACTGGCCTAAATTACACATTTTAAATGTGGAATTACATTAAAAACATATTTATAGGCCTACCCCCCTCCCACTTTTCAACAATGGCCTGTTTGTGAATATCAAAATACCTTATATATATATATACATTCACTATCTCAAATCAACGAAATAATTCTGTCAAAATAAATGATTCGTCCAGTGACTGTATGTCTGTCTGCAATACAGCGGGGAGAAAGCTTGCTTACATTGTTCCTTTGACTATAGTGGCCAACGCCTAACAGGTGTACGATTTCACTGGAGTCAACAGTCTCATTGTCATTGCCCTCAGACAAAATACATCCACATTTGAGCAAAGATTTAAAAAATATATTATACAAATAATTATTCATATTTTTAGTTTTTAATTCAAATGTCATTTCCGATTAGAAATGCCATTACAAGCATGGATTAGGAATCACAATGCATTTCAAACCTAAAATAAATAGGAAAACACATGCATAATGCCTCAACTTCAACAAAGTAGCCTAAAACAATAGGTAAAACGTATGCCTCGCTAAGGTAAAGCCAAATCAAACACCTCCAGGGGTATTATTAAGACGAATTTCTTACAATTGAAAGTCGAACCATATAATCAAATAATGAACCGCACATCAATAACACACACGGAACCGCAGAAGGTTGCTCGGGAACAGGCGCCTGAACGAGCACGACAGGTGGAGATACAGTACACCTGTGCCGTACAGGCTGGAACACGACAAGTGAAACTGCTTGTAAGCTCTCAATGGCGCTCTCACGGATCCCAAGCACGATAAATACAGATACTGAATCATACTCGTTTTGGCAGACAGGCAAAAAGTTAACTTTCCCACACTCCGGGGAACTCTATTCGAATCCACCTGCACCAGGTAAAACCCCCTAAAAAAAAACAGTCAAATATCGACGGGTCATTATTGCACCAAAGCAGAGAACGCTGTGTGAGTTCAACACGTTGGTTCTGCCGGACTTCCAGTCGTGATTGAAAAACACTTACTTGTCATGCTCCTGTGACATCTCGTTTGGTGGAACTGGACTTTCTAGTTAGTACTGTAAATCCGATCCGTCTTCTTTCCGCAGGAAAAACTCAATTGCGACTTGGGATGAGGGCCACAAGCAAAAGTGTCTCGAACGGGTTTTGTCGGCTTTTCTCGCTTTTGGGGTATAGTGTGAGAATATGAGCCCGGTTTTACCTGTGACAGGGCATCGGATTGGATTACAACGCGGTAAGGGGTGGAGCCCAATACTCAATAACGTGTTGCTCTACCTGTGGGCTTGGTTCATTAAGAGAGGAAGACCATGAGGAGGAGAGGGACACAGAAAGTGACAGAATTAAAGGTGACCCACAATGCAGTGCTTTTATTGTAGCCTATACTATCTATCACAATTTGTACTATTTTAGGATAAGAAAATGCTCAATTCTAGTTTGCATACATGTTGACTTTAGATAACGCAACCAGAGTCTGCACTTAATTAGATCTCACTTGTGTAAAGTGGTTGATTGCTTTAGCTAACAGCAGGCAACTTAAAAGGCATATCAGAGTGCCTGTGGTCAAGCTCACCAAAGGCTTGTAGAGTGATAATACTATAATAATTTTGGGGCTGCTTATATTTGTCCTGTTACACACACGTTTTTTTTTTTACATATCCCAACTCTCCCAGAGACACCAATGGGGTTACGTTAAATGCCTTGCTCAAGGTGCACAGAGACAGATTTGTATTTTTTTACCTTGTCGGCTCTGGTATACAAACCTGCAACCTTTCAGGTTACTGGCCCAACGCTCTAACCTCAAGGCTACCTGATGGGATATTAGTAACGCTTGACTTGGACTGAAATGGGTGTAAGTACTCATTTTGGGTGCTGGTATTGTTTATATTTAGGTGCAGGAATTCCACAATACTTTTGAGCTAATATTCTATTGGAGGTGCAGGAACTCAGGTAGTAGAGGTGCGGTCGGATACTCAGTTCCAGTGAGCTCTTGCCCAAGCACTGGATATTAGCAATTACATGACACCCAATTGGAAATGGAATTTGTTTGAGAGAAAAGCCCAACATTGTAATTTATAAACAACAAAACAACTCTTGCATTTACCACTGTCATAATAATAAAAGGTAGTTACTTTGGTCGTTATTATATTATTATTTTATGGCCTATTTACTCCTGATATTACACAGAGCAATGAAATGTAACATGTTGCCACCAATCCATTTGTGAATAATAAATGAATGAATTGTAGTTTGCCTTTATAACGTGACAACTAGTTACACTGTTGGCCCCATACAGTACGTCATTCACATGGAATTCCACACTGAGAACATATTTCTCCCCTAATCTTCAATACACAGCTTTTACGCAGATCAGAGTTAAAAAGAAACACAGAGAGAAAATAAACAGCAGTTCTTCTTAGTCTGAGGGGGCTTTAGAGATGCTATCAGCGTAGATGCAAAGTTGATTCCAACGCACTGTTGGAATCAACAACCCCCCCCCCCCCCCCCCCCAACGCACACACCCACGTCCTGTTTAATTGTTTATCTATCCCGTTGGAAAGACACCTGCTTTTCCCGACAGCCGTGTTTGTTTTTGTTTGCACTCGGAGCATGGGATAGAACCAGAGGGTAGGGATACAGGCAGGGAGAGAGCTAGGAATATCCTCCATGCAGCCAGGTCTGGAGATTGGCCGTAGATACACTGGGTAATACACTAAGTAGTAGAGCATGTAGACTAGAGTGAAAGCATGGGGGGTAAATAGGCAGGAAAAACCCATGGGATCAACCTATAGGACTCATGAGAGCATAGGTTACAGATAAGGTGATCCTACCTTGAGGCATTGTTTTCAGAAAAATAGAATCAAACTATTGCCGTTTCCAACGCGAATGTAGAACAATTTCTATGAAACATCAACGTCTATATTCAGTTGAGTAACAGACACATTGCTTTCATTAGAACTTAGGCCCTGGGTTTTTCCTTAGCATATGATATGACTGTGGTGAGGAGAAACTCAAGGCCCCCTGACTACGACTAGCCACTAGAGTATAACCAGGAATTGACAGAGAGAGAAGCTAACTGTTTCTTCCTTTTGAAGACTTTCAAATTGTTCCAAGGAATAAGTCTTGGCAAGCTTTCATAGAGAATGCTCTGAGCTAAACAACTGACCCAACAATGGGATAAGTGATGTCATCTTGATTGGTGGAGAGAGGAGTGATGCGCTACATAATGCTTTTTGCTGTTTCATATGACTACTGTACATTTTTACATTTACATTTTAGTCATTTAGCAGACGCTCTTATCCAGAGCGACATACATTTCATACATTTTTTTTCTTTTCGTACTGGTCCCCTGTGGGAATCGAACCCACAACCCTGGCGTTGCAAACACCATGCTCTACCAACTGAGCCACACGGGACCTACTGTACATACTGTATGTGGAAAATACGGACCAAATACAGTACTACAGCAGATCAAGTGATCTGAGGCAGATCAATCATATCATTATATCAATCACCAAACCAGCATCTCTGATATGAATTATTATCAGATGGTTACTTTGCTAGTACAATACCAAAACCTACTAAAAGACAGCTCTGAATCCTGGGGAGCCCATTTAAAGCTAACTAACAACATCTGATAGTTTCGTTTTCCTCACCAAGTATTGACATAGATTATAAGCTTTCAGTGTCTTATTGGGAATTGTCTGGGCTTGAGTCTATCTAAGGAACAAAGCACAATCAGTGAATAGTGTCATCATGTTATCTTTGTGAAATCAGAAATAACATCGTCTCACCATGAGTTTGTCTGAGGTTTCCAACAGTTAACAGCTCACCGTGGTTGCCTGATCCTTATCTGTTAAACTGTCTATTTATTGAGTGAGTTTGGGATGACATATCTGTTTTGTTCGGGAAAAGCCTCATATCCCGTTCACTCTCACACCCCCTTTCCCATTGGTTCATCCTGGAATCCCTGACCGTTGGCACTAACAGCCTGCTCTACACTCCTGGCACTCGACAACTAACCAGGATCTCATGGAAATGACATGCAAATGAATCCTCTTATCCAGGTTTGTTAGCGCTCATCTTAGCTGAGCCTTATACCGTGGCGAGTGAATTATGTTGTCCCTGGCACATGAGGGTTGATGTAACTTCTCCTGTATTATCGCTGAAACTAAGTAAACCCGAGTATGAATATTTATTTAATAGAGTTTCCTATTTGAACAAAGCAACGGTATGCTTATTTGAAGAGCTCTATCAGACAGTATTCCTCTTAGGGCAATTCCATGGTAACAGAATTACACCGAGACTCAGATTCTTCACTTCAAATGGTGTGCCAAACAAAAACCATTGATTTCAAAAGTTGAACAAACCGTACAACTCTAAACCCTTTTAACAATTTACACTGAACAATTTACACTGAATATTTTACAAAAGCACATTTAGAACAGACACAGAGATCGGTAATAGAATTTATGTAAAATCTCCCTCCGTTTTTAATGTCCACATTTTCCCCAAACTCTTAAATATCGGTTCCGAATTACGATTCGACATAACACATTGGAAAATGATATTGTGGTTATTGAACTACAGTAAGTGAAGTGGATTAACACCCAGTAACGGAATTTCATCATGGGTCCCTGATCTGTACCATATGGTAATGCATAATTATGCATATGAATGTCATTCTCTTCATGGTGATGCATCCTAAATAGGTACACAAATGTAGAAATATGGCTTTTATTTTAATGAGCTCTGCCCCCAAACAAGCCAAATGCTCTGCCTTCAAACATGCCAAATGACAAATTAATACACCTTTTCCAAATATGCCTGAATGGCACATGGCACACATCCAATAGCCTCAAGAGGGGAGCAGGTAATAGGAATTAAACCCATATAGTCACAACAGACACAATCACCTATGGTAAAACACAAGCTGTAGAAGTAGACCATAGCAATCATCTATGCACAATATTCCACGTTTGGCCAAGGAGAAATAACACAGAGTTGGTACACACAAACATGATGACTAAGGCAGAGCATACGGATATGATGAGTTGAAGAGGTATTTTGCTGAGGCTCGGCTTAGATGTTATCACACTGCTCTCTATGCTTACAGTGCAAACACGGAGACAGTGAGGGTACCATAGACCTGTATACTAACCCCACCACCACCCTCCTCCACCCTAGCCCTCTTCACAATAACCTGTGTGTGTGTGTGTGTGTGTGTGTCAGAGACCCTGAGATCCTTAATGGAGTGTGTTGTTGCTTCACACAACAGAGATGTTATTACCCTCAGCTGTGTGGACGTTAATGGGGCTCTTAACGGACTAAAAGAAAGGACCGTTACCAACCACAACGAAGCTACAGTGCATTCGGAAAGTATTCAGACCGCTTGACTTTTTCCACATTTTGTTACGTTACAGCCGTATTGTAAAATGGATTAAATCGTTTTACCCCCCTCATCAATCTACAGACAGTACCCCATAATGACGCAGCAAAAATGTGTTTGCATTTTTGCAAATGTATTAGAAATTTAAAAAACGGACATATAACATTTACATAAGTATTCAGACCCTTTACTCAGTACTTTGTTGAAGCACCTTTGGCAGTGATTTCAACTTCGAGTCTTCTTGGGTATGACACTACAAGCTTGGCACACCTGTATATGGGGAGTTTCACCCATTCTTCTCTACAGATCCTCTCAAGCTCTGTCAGGTCTCCCAGTCCCTGCCGCTGAAAAACAACCCCCCAGCATGATGCTGCCACCACCATACTTCACCGTAGGGATGGTGCCAGGTTTCCTCCAGATGTGAGGCTTGGCATTCAGGCCAAAGAGTTCAATCTTGGTTTCATCAGACCAGAGAATCTTGTTTCTCATGGTTTGAGAGTCCTTTAGGTGCCTTTTTCGCCATTTCCAAGCGGGCTGTCATGTGCCTTTTACCGAGGAGTGACTTCCGTCTGGCCACTCTACCATAAAGGCCTGATTGGTGGAGTGCTGCAGAGATGGGAGAACCTTCCAGAAGGACAACCATCTCCATCTGGAGCTCTGTCAGAGTGACCATCGGCTTCTTGGTCACCTCCCTGACTCTTCTCACACGATTGCTCAGTATGTCTGGGTGCGTAATGATGGGCAGCCTGGCACCCTCGAGCGCCAGAGAGGGGGAGTGGGAGCAGGCGTGACAGTACCACCCCCCCAGGAGCGCCACCTGGGCGAGCCTGACAGGCCGGCCGAGACATGGGAGTCGGACGTGCCGGCTGAGGCATGGAAGCCCAACGAGCCGGCTGAGTTGTGGGAGGCTGACGAGCCGGCTGAGGTGTGGGAGGCTGACGAGCCGGCTGAGGTGTGGGAGGCTGACGAGCCGGCTGAGGTGTGGGAGGCTGACGAGCCGGCTGAGATGCGGGAGCCTGACAAGCCGACTGAGGCATGACGTGGGATGTGAACCTGATAAGCCGGCTGAGGCGTGGGAGCCTGACGAGCTGGCTGAGGCATGATGTGGGATGGGAGCCTGCCGAGCAAACCGAGGCAAAGAAACCTCGGGCGCCAGCTAAGGCGTGGAAGCCCGACGAGCCAGCTGAGGCACCCCCGGTTCCTTCAGCAGTGGCACCCGGTCCCGACATCACCAACAAAACAAATGAATCCCTGATGCTTCAAATATTGGTGTCAGCATTCTGTAAGGACAGACGCTGGGAGACGAGAAGCAAGTACAGGGAGTGAACATTTAATAAATAACTGACAAGGAACAAACAAGGACAGCGTCTGAAGAGGGGAAACATAAACAACAATAATGCTGACACGGGAACAAACTAAGGAACAGACAGATAGAAGGGGCAATCAACTAAGTGAAGGAGTGCAGGTGAGTCCAATGAGCGATGATGCGCGTAATGATGGTGACAGGTGTGCGTAATGATGAGCAGCCAGGCGCCCTCGAGCGCCAGAGAGGGGGAGCAGGTGTGACAAAATAAGGTATTTCAGTTTTTTATTTGTAATAAATTCGCAAACATTTCTAAAAACCTGTTTGCTTTTTCATAATGGGGTATTGTGTGTAGATTGATGAGTATTTTTGTTTATTTAATCCATTTTAGAATAACGCTGTAACGTAACAAAATGTGGAAAAAGGTCAAGGGGTCTGAATACTTTCCGAAAGCACTGTATCTTAAACCTGGCACAGATCCCATAGGACCAGGATGCTATTGTGGTGGTTATGTTAATCAGAATCCTGTAGGAAAGGGAGTTTACCAAGTAAACAACTTTATAACGTTATTACACATTATTATTCAAAGCGTGCTGGTCCATGCCACACTTGGATTACATTGTTTGTTCAGGCCCTAGGTTATGCTGTACTATGAATGCATGTATTTCTCTAATATTGATGCATGCATGTATTTTACACAGTATAATCAAAACAGAGTGTCTGTGAAAGTCAGTTATATACAGAAACTTAAGGTACAACAGTACCTCATTTAAGTTAGCTACAGGTAACTATTGTCGGTACAGTATATACACAAGTATGTTTGCTATACTATTTCAGGAGTTCTTGTTATTGTTTTTTCTTGTTTTTGTCTGTTCATGGCCCTATTAAAAAAACATGGCGGCCCAAAATAATACAACTTTCAGCATGTGAGACGAACTTTGAAAGACAAAAGGCAAGCACCCCAACCGTCAGAGGGTGAGATAGGACATAACATGACAACAGCAGAGTAACCTGAGCAGTGGAGTGCTACAGGCCCAGACATTTCCGTGGATAAATGTGGCGCTGCTGCAACTGACATACTTATCCAAATCAGCCTCTGCCCCCTGATCTCACTCGAACACTGACAGAAAATAAAACTACCTCATAAGTCATGTCAAGTGTTTAGGACTTTAGACAGGTTGCTATACATTGAAGCTTTCTTACGGTGTAAGGAGACCTGAGAAGACCTCTATAAGAAGCAATCCATTGTTATCAGTTTCGGTTTGATGGGCACAGCTGCTGAGGCAAATAGTTCAGGTCAAAATACTAGGAAGAGACTTGAGATTGTCTTGGTCCTTGTAAACACCAGTGTCCTTACAAACTGTATGTGTCTGTACTAACCACTGCAACTGACCTATCATTATCGCCGTGACCAACACTGCACCCTCTGGCCTATTACTGAAACGTCATCATGGTGGAACATTCTATCAGATCTCATTCAGGTTATAACATTTACACGGTTTGGGATGTCTTGCTACACAAATGGTATTTCTCTCTCTGTCGCTCTGCGTTGTGAACTAGGCTACCTTTGTGAGGAACTTATCCGAAAATATGACCAGGAATTGTTTACACACTATCTGTGATCATAGTTTAGGACCAATGGTGACACTACCAGTGACAATGTCCTGTAGATGAGGTGACAGTCATGTCATTTGTAAGGGAACTGGTTCGCTAATGTTTAGAGACGGATGCCTTCTTTCGGAAAGCCAGCAAACAGAACTTTGTCCATTCCAGTTTGATCACAGGATTTTAACATGTTCTTTTGAAAACCCACACCCATTTAGGTTTGGTATATTTTGTATTATGTTCTTTGGAAGATGAAAATGTATAAATGTGGCTTCCGTCTGGTCACTCTACTATAAAAGCCTGATTGGTGGAGTGCTGCAGAGATGGTTGTCCTTCTGGAAGGTTCTTCCATCTCCACAGAGGAACTCTGGAGCTCTGTCAGAGTGACCATCGCTTCCTTGGTCACCTCCCTGACCAAGGCCCTTCTCCCCCAATTGCTTTGTTTGGCCGGGTGGCCAGCTCTTCTTAGAGTCTTGGTGGTTCCAAACTTCTTCCATTTAAGAATGATGGAGGCCACTGTGTTCTTGGGGACCTTCAATGCTGCAGAAATGTTTTGTCACCCTTCCCCAGACCTGTGCCTCAACACAATCCTGTCTCAGAGCTCTACGGACAATTCCTTCGTCCTCATGGCTTGGTTTTTGCTCTGACATGCACTGTCAACTGTGGGATCTTATATAGACAGGTGTGTGCCTTTCCAAATCATGTCCAATCAATTGCATTTACCCCAGGTGGACTCCAATCAAGTTGTAGAAACATCAAGGATGATCGATGGAAACCGGATTATCCAATTTCGAGTCTCATAGCAAAGGGTCTGAATACTTACGTAAATAAGGTATATATATATATATATATATATATATATATATATATATAAATAAACAATACCTCATAATGACAAAGCGAAAACCGATTTTTTGGCAAAGTTATATATAACTTTGCAAAAAAATCAAAAAATCTGTTTTCGCTTTGTCATTATGGGGTATTGTGTGTAGATTGAGGAGGAAAATGCTTTATTTAATCCATTTTAGAATTCGGCTGTAACATAACTAAATATGGAAAAAGTCAAGAGGTCTGAATGCTTTCCAAATGCACTGTAAATTCATAAAAATAATGTTTTTAATGAAAACATGTCAATCATTATTTGAATATGTTTGTCGACCCTCGACTTTGTCTCGGGCCTAACAACACCCATGCCAATATATCCTCCAAACACCAGCTTCGACGGCAGAAAAGAGGCGGAAAGACACTCAAGGCAATTTTTTAACCCTTTCTTTATTTTCTCTGTGTGGAATACTGACACACTCCATCTGTGTGCATGTGTGTGCCATAGCATACAGTATGTACTACAAAACTGTTTTATCTCACAGGCTACTTAGGAGAGCAAAACATGACATCCTACAGACAATGAATATTCATAACTATTGGAGAATTTATCATTTCATCAGGCTGGGTCACAATCAGGTTTGTGTCAGGGTAGGTTTGTGTTAGGTATGCGTGGGAGGCCACCAAACACGCTCACCTTGTCTCGTCCGATTAGATTTATGAAATACATTTGTGTGTGTGTGTGTGTGTCTGTGTGTGTGTGTGTGTGCGCAGTACACAGATTTGTTATCAAACCTGAAATAATCTTAGAGGAAGTTGGAACTCATTTTTGTTGTATGGCAAAAACACTGGGTTCCATTGTGCCTTGGCCTAAGATCCCACCCTCTACCTGTTGGTGGAGATGTTGCAACATTTCTCTGTTGCTTTGAGAGACTTCCCATCCAGGCCCGCTTTTATTCTTTTTTTCAGAACCCTTTTTCAGAACCCTTTACCGTTTTACTTTACTGCTGAAACAAATGATGGTTGAACAAGATTGAACTAACGGATGACGTTGAATTGGTCTACAAATCAACATGTTTCCTGCTTACAAAGCAGCTTTACAGACTTCCTCTCTGCTTTACATCCACTTTCATTGAGGGACTCTCACGTGCCAATCAAAAATCAAGAAAATAACCGTTCCACGAGTCTCAAAAGGGAGTCACACTTTGGTCAGTCAGTCAACACCAGATTCTAGGCTAAGGTGAATGAAAGGTAACAGCAGAAGCCAACAACAAAAATATCAGTTTCGCTACCAGCAGTCCTTATATTCATTTCACTGAGAGGGTGTGAAAGAGGGGCGCTTTGGTTGTTCCCTGTCCCACAATATCCCCCCTAATCCCATTAACCACAGACACACACACACACACTGTATGTGTGTGTGTTTGCGTGACGTGTGTGCGCAACATGTGTTTGTGCTTGCTTGTTCGTTTGCGTGTGTGTGTGTGTGTGTGTGTGTGTGTGTGTCGGGACAGGGTTTGGGAGGCAGGTGAGAGAGAGAGAGAACAGACTGGATCCAGTTCGTAAAGGATCTCAGGGCAGGTAGGAACAAGCCTAGCTGAGTTTCTGTTGTACCACAGCCAAACTCAGCAGGTTGTTGATTACTGTCATCTTCACGTGGAGAGAAAGGAACCACAACGGTGCTCCGAAAGCCATTTATCCTTTACTCTCAGTCTATTGCTTCCCATGTGGGTGTAGCACAGTGAAGAAAGCAACTGTCAAAAGGGCAGAGAGCTAAACCACATACTCATAAAGGGCTTTTATAGAGGCCTTTACCACTCATTCCTTAACATAATAGTGTGGTTTAAACCGAGGTGTCACTTGTTTTTCAACAGACTAAACATTTGAGTGAACTCAAGTGTTATTCCATACATACTGTAGTTATCAACAGCCCATGTCTCATGCCATTATGTGAGCTTGGGAATTTTTCCCACGATCCCTGGGAATTCTAGAATGAGGTGGAATTCTCTATAGGGAAAAATACCCATGATGACAGAGCCCTGTCTATATTGCATCATCATTAATCCTATTCTGGGAAAAGCTAAGAACTTGAGTCCAGGCTCTCTGTGGTCACTAAAGATCCCATGGCACTTATCGTAAGAGTAGGGGTGTTAACCCCTGGTGTCCAGGCTAATTTCCCAATCTGGCCCGCATACCATCATGGCCACCTGATCATCCCCAGCTTCCAATTGGCTCATTCATCCCACTCCTATGTAACTATTCCCCAGGTTGTTGCTGTAATTGAAAATGTTTTTGAAGTAAACGTACCTGGTAAAATAAGGGTTAAATAAAATTATTTAAAAAAAAATACATTCTTGACCTTGTGTCCTCATTAGTAAAAAAAAAACTACAGGCCATAATAATGAGCCAGGTGGATGACCATTGACCTTTCATGTTGATTGTGAAAGAAAAAAAAAAACGTATGAGACCCTTCGATGACCCATCTAGTTCAACTTCTTTCTTTCTCCTCCCCTCTCAAGATACTTATAGTCTTCCTGTGTGAGACACCATTTTACTGCCATGTCATCTAATTAACCCCTTGTTAAACTTGTCTAAAATCCCTCTGGTAGGAAGGATCTTCATAAGGGATTAGATCTAATGCCACGGCCATGTCTGTGCTAATTTGAAGTGAAAAAGGTTGGGAGGAAAATGTCAGGACAACCCATGCACTTAAGGCGAGACAACAGCCAGAGGAAAAACAGAGTTTCACTTGAACCTAAGCCAAGCCTCTAACCCTGCAGGGCAGTGGATTGGTTGTGTGTGTGTGTGTGTGTGTGTGTTATTGATGTTTCCAATGAATTGGTGTCTGTGTGTGTTTCTGTGTGTGCGAGTAAACACTTAACTAATGGTCTAAACAAACCTGTCATTGTTAGAATGCTGTAATTATTTCATTAAACTATGGCATTCCCATAAATCAAAGTACTGTCTTTAAGGAGTGTCTATATTAAATCTGAAACAACTTTGGGTTAGTCTATTGTTAACAGAGCTACACCTGTCAGACCTGTAGTAGTTCAACCCTGACAGACAAGTAGGCCCATCCCTGGGTGGAGCGGATAGAAATCAATGCACTTCACAAAAGGCAGAGGTTAGTCCAACTGCTACTAAGGAAGTCACATCAGAGAGGACAGGAGCAATAGTATCCATATGATTACTTTATTTAGTGGTGCTCAATCCCCCTGGTATTGGTCCCTGGGTCACTAGGGACCAATGGTCAGATGGTTAGTGTATGCCAATTTAGAAGGCCAGCATCCCGGAGTCGCCTCTTCCCTGTTGAAGCTGCCAGTTGAGGCCTTGTGAGGCATCTGTTTCTCAAACTAGACACTCTAATGTACTTGTCCTCTTGCTCAGTTGTGCACTGGGGCCTCCCACTCCTCTTTCTATTCTGGTTAGAGCCAGTTTGCGCTGTTCTGTGAAGGGAGCCTTCCCTGTAGCTCAGTTGGTAGAGCATGGTGTTTGCAACACCAGGGTTGTGGGTTCGATTCCCACGGGGGGCCAGCACAGAAAAAAAATGTATGAAGTTGTATGAAATGTATGCATTCACTACTGTAAGTTGCTCTGGATAAGAGCGTCTGCTAAATGACTAAAATGTAAATGGGAGTAGTACACAGACGTACGAGATAGTATGAGATCTTCAGTTTCTTGCAAATTTCTCACATGGAATAGCCTTAATTTCTCAGAACAAGAATATACTGATGAGTTTCAGAAGAAAGTGCTTTGTTTCTGGCCATTTTGAGCCTGTAATCAAACCCACAAATGCTGATGCTCCAGGAACTCAACTAGTCTAAAGAAGGCCAATTTTATTGCTTCTTTAAATCAGTACAACAGTTTTCAGCTGTGCTAACATAATTGCAAGAGGGTTTTCTAATGATCAATTAGCCTTTTAAAATGATCAACTTCGATAAGCTAACACAACGTGCCATTGGAACACAGGAGTGATGGTAGCTGATAATGGGCCTCTGTACACCTACGTAGATATTCCATTAAAAAAAAATATACAAAAGTCTGCCGTTTCCAGCTACAATAGTCATTTATATACTTATTTCACTGTACAGCCTTACCTGTGGATTGTGGATCAATGACATGGGTTATCAGTCTACTCAGTGACACCCAGAGAACATTAGAGCCATAGCTCTTATTGTGGGACTCTGAAACAACAATGAATTGAGCCACATGTATTGTCAACCTAAGTGTATTGAACACCGTGCCCGAGGAAAAACATACTGCGTGGATGTTTTGGACTTGGGTATTGAGTAGACTGTTACCCCATTTCATTGATCCCCAATCCTTAGGTGAAGCTGTAAAGTGCAATATGAATGTCAATACATACAATAGGCTGACTGGGGAGGTGATTTCACATAGTCACAGTCATAAGAGCTACAACGCTAACATTTGCGTAAACTCTTCACAGTTGTGTTCTGTGGGTGTCACCGAGTAGACTGATACCCCATTTCATTACTTCACATTCCAACCTTGTTTAACATTATCAAGTTTAAATATGGCATGATTCCACCAATTGTAACCTTCTGCATCACTTTCAAAGAGGTGCTTTTATTTGAAGGCAAACCGCAAATTCCACTATTGTGCCTAATCCTTATTGTGGCTAGCTTCACAACACATAACCCGGTCAGGTCGAGGTTCACTAGCCAGATGAAGCTAGCTGGCTGCTTTTAACGTTAGATTTGGGCAATAGGGTTAAGTTGCTGGCTAGCTATTTATTTTTATGAATTGAAGTTCAATTTCAATAGGCGAACAACAAGTGGCTACCTAGCTAATATTTACTCACAAGGATTCCTAAATCATTGCTAAGAATAGTGAAAATGACTGCAGTTTCTACTGGTCATTTTTTTCAGGCTGGTTGTATTGGTGCTAGCTAGGTAACAAGCTAAAGCTAGCTAGCTACCCCAGAAGTTTCGGTCAAACAAATAATGCTTTATTACCAACGTGGTATTGTAAACACATCATTCGTGGCTGGTGTTTGCTTGTTTGCAGACTTTTTTGCGTCAATTACCCACGTTATATAGGTATGCATGCCAGCTTTGACATCGGCGTTAAACTAGACATCGGGCCGATACCGATGTTGGCATTTTTAGCTAATATTGTCAGATTCCGATATGTTCACCGATATATCGTGCATCCCTAGTAATTTCTACGTGTAGGTAGGGGTAAAGTGACTATGCATAAATAATAAACAGCGAGTAGCAGCAGTGTTAAAACAAAAGGGGGGGTTAATGTAAATAGTCCGGGTGGTCATTTCATTAATTGTTCATCAGTCTTATGGCTTGGGGGTAGAAGCTGTTAAGCAGCCTTTTGGACCTAGACTTGGCACTCTGGTACCGCTTGCCATGCGGTAGCAGAGAAAACAGTCTATGACTTGGGTTACTGGAATTTTTTACTATTTTTTGGGCCTTCCTCTGACACCGCCTACGCACTACCCTTTGTAGCGCCTTACGGTCAGATGCCGAGCAGTTGCCATACCAGGCAGTGATGCAACCGCTCAGGATGCATCTGTAGAACTTTTTGAGGATTTGGGGACCCATGCCATTAACCGTTGATGCTAATGGGGGCCTGTTCGGCCCTCTTTTTCCTATAGTCTATGATCAGCTCCTTTGTCTTGCTCACGTTGAGGGAGAGGTTGTTGTCCTGGCAGTCTCTGACCTCCTCCTTATAGGCTGTCTCAACGGTGTTGGTGATCAGGCCTACCACTGTTGCGTCGTCAGCAAACTTAATGATGGTGTTGGAGTCATTGCTTGGCCACGCAGTTGTGGGTGAACAGGGAATACAGGAGGGGACTAAGCATGTACCCCTGAGGGGCCCCTGTGTTGAGGATCAACGTGGCAGATGTGTTGTTGCTTACCCTTACCACCTGGGTAAGCTTAGTGATGAGCTTTGTGGGCACTATGGTGTTGAACGCTGAGCTGTAGTCAATGAACAGCATTCTCACATAGGTGTTCCTTTTGTCCAGGTGGGAAAGGGCAGTGTGGAGTGCGATTGAGATTGCGTCATCTGTGAATCTGTTGGGGCGGTATGCAAATTGGAGTGGGTCTAGGATTTACAGCATGATGGTGTTGATGTGAGCCATGACCAGCCTTTCAAAACACTTCATGGCTACCGACGTGAGTGCTACGGGGTGGTAATCATTTAAGCAGGTTACCTTCGCTTTCTTGGGCACAGAGACTATGGTGGTCTGTTTGAAACATGTTTGTATTACAGACGCGGTCAGGGAGAGAATGAAAATGTCAGTGAAGACACTTACCAGTTGGTCCGCGCATGCTTTGAGTACACGTCCTGGTAATCCGTCTGGCCCGGGGGCTTTGTGAATGTTGACCTGTTTAAAGGTTTTGCTCACATTGGCTACGGAGAGCCTGATCACACAGCCGTTCAGAACAGTTGGTGCTCTCGTATGCTTCAGTGTTGCTTGCCTCGAAGCAAGCATAAAAGGCATTTAGCTCATCTGGTAGGCTCACCTCACTGGGCAACTCTCGGCTGGGTTTCCCTTTGTAGTCCCTAATAGTTTGCAAGCCCTGCCACATCTGACGAGCCTCAGAGCCGGTGTAGTAAGATTCAATCTTAGTCCTGCATTGATGCTTTGCATGTTTGATGGTTTGTCTGAGGGCGTAGCAGGATTTCTTATAATCGTCCGGATTAGTTTCCCGCTCATTGAAAGTGGCAGCTCTATCCTTTAGCTCGGTGCAGATGTTGCATGTAAATCCAAGGCTTCTGGTTGGGATATGTACGTACGGTCATTGTGGGGACGACAACGTTGATGCACTTGTTGATGAAGCCGGTGACTGAGGTGGTATACTCTTCAATGCCATTGGATGAATCCCGGAACATATTCCAGTCTGTGCTAGCAAAACAGTCCTGTAGCGTAGCATCCACGTCATCTGACCACTTCCGTATTGAGCGAGTTACTGCTACTTCCTGCTTTAGTTTTTGCTTGTAAGCAGGAATCAGGAGGATAGAATTATGGTCAGATTTGCCAAATGGAAGGCGAGGGAGAGCTTTGTATGTGTCTCTGTGTGTGGAGTAAAGGTGTTCTAGAGTTTTTTTCCTCTGGTTGCACATGTGACATTCTGGTAGAAATTAGGTAAAACAGATTTAAGTTTGCATGCATTAAAGTCCCCAGCCACGAGGAGTGTCGCTTCTGAATTAACATTTTTCTTGTTTGCTTATGGCCTTATACAGCTCGTTGAGTGTGGTCTTACGGCCAGCATCGGTTTGTGGTAAATAGATGGCTACAAATAATATAGATGAGAACTCTCTTGGTAGATAGTGTGGTCTACAGCTTATCATGAGGTATTCTACCTCAGGCGAACAATACCTCGAGACTTATTTAATATTAGAAATCGCGCACCAGCAATTAGTGACAAATAGACACACAACCCCGCACCTCATCTTACCAGAAGTAGCTGCTCTGTCCTGCCGATGCACGGAAAACCCAGCCAGCTCTATATTATCCATGTAGTCGTTCAGCCACGTCTCGGTGAAACATAAGATATTACAGTTTTTAACGTCCCGTTGGTAGGATTGTCTTAAATCGTAGATCGTCTAGTTTATTTCCCAATGATTATTGTTGGCCAATAATACGGAGGGTAGGCACCCCGCCCTCCTCCCCTTTTTTCTCCGTCTTTTCTTTCACATGGATGACGGGGATTTGGGCCTGGTCTCGACAAAGCGGTATGTCCTTCGCATCGGACTCATTAAAGAAAAATCTTTGTCCATTTTGTGGTGAGTATTCGCTGTTCTGATGTCCAGAAGCTCTTTTCAGTCATAAGAGACGGTAGCAGCAAAATGATGTACAAAATTAGTTACCAACAATGCAAAAAAACAAACAAAATATCACAGTTGGTTAAGAGCCCATAAAACGGCAGCCATCACCTCCGGCGCATCTACTCATGACCGCTCATGATGTAAACACAGTCCAGTTCAAAGTAAATTGTACAGATCCATATATGGCAATGGTCTATTTGTACAGTATATAGGCCTACTGCAGCTCTAATTGGTTATGCCACACCGGTCTTTGTAGAGTACAGGCTGAGTCTTGCATGTCAATGAAATAGTATCCTACTCCGAAGCGTTCTTCCTATAACAAAATCTCTTGCATAGTTAGTTTTGCATACAAAGTCTTGCAAAGTTCGTTTTTTTCCTCGGTACGTTGCATTGAAAGTGGCTAATATTTGATCACAATTGCCACAGTAAAGGGAAATGTTGATAGAGTTTTCCCTGTTAACACTAGAAAGTTGAGTGAAGTTCAATCTCGTGATTCTCTCAGTGGGCGGATATTTCTTCTGCACAGCAGTCCCAGGGAGCTGCGCCTGTGCATTCATGGCATAGAGGGAACATTGGTCGAGACGTTGATCAATGATATTTCATCCTTTATTCACCCACTCAAAAATACATCCAGAAGTTTGAGAATTAAACAATGTTAGCACAACCAAATTCCAATAGAAAAATAATGTCAGATTTTTGGTTTAGTTGTCATCTAAACGTGTCATCACTGCGCTTTTAACCGTTTAAAAGCAAAACAAAGTTAAAATGGGAATACAATGGCAGGTATTTTGTATGAACAGTATACAACAACTTAATGTGTTATCACTGTGCTTCATCTAATAGCACAACCAAATGACCTGGATTACAGTTGAGATTACCTTAAAAGTACATGGTGCAAGTGATCAATGCTGTTCGAGATTCTGCACAGATTATTATAGCAATTGTGAAGATCTCCACAGACCTGCAACCTTTGCATGCCATCTTGAACATAGACGCTTTCTATGGTTACATAAGACATTTACAGTTACAGTAACCTCAATGTGGCCATGGATGTTACTCAATTTAGGCCATTTGCTGTATTACAAAAGTAATAATGAATTGTGTTTGGATTACAACACAACCAAATATTAACATTTAAAGAGTAGGACTAAATGAAATCAAACTTTATTTAAAATGCTTTTAACGTTTGATTTCATTTAGTCCTATTCTTTAACTCTTTGGTTGAGATGGAGATGTGAATCCAACATATCAATTATTAATTTGTAGACAAACTGGAATTAAAGATTGCACTATCCAAGCAGAAGATACATCTCCTTCAAATGTGGATATTTGGTTCTGTTGACAACCAAACAATTCAATATCCAGTTTGTCTACAAATTAATAATTGATATGTTGGATTCACATCTCCATCTCAACCAAAAAAGCTAAGTTAAAGAATAGAACTAAATCAAACTTTAAATGCACTTTAAATAAAGTTTGATTTGATTTAGTCCTACTCTTTAACTTAGATTTTTGGTTGAGCTGGAGACATGAAATCAACATATTAATGAATTATTCACGTGAAGATTCCATTTGAATTCAACCAAAGCTTGAAACCCTAGGCCTATTTGTATTGTCTATTTTCAGTTCAACCCTGGGTTGAATTGAAACAATAGCTGTTGATAACTTTACAAATATTATATAAGCCTAGTATCATTTTAAGAGATGTGTCAAAAGTCATTCTCACGATAGTACATTGGTAGTAGTCAGTGACAAATATCAAAGCTAAGCAGGGATGGCCTTAGTTAAAAATCCTGGATAGGAGACCAAATTGATAGCTGTAGACAGAGCAAATCTCCAGTAGAAAGTGCTGCCCAGCTTATTGTTAAAATGTACAAATTCAACAGACAAACCTTGTATAAAATATGTTGAAAATTGGTAAACATGATCCTGTGGTTAAAATGTTACCCTCAACACAACAGTTTAAGTTGATGAGTTTTTGCAAATCCAATGCGTTTCCCCTTAGCTTCCACGTCACAATACGTTGACAAATTACGTTGAAACAACGTTGATTCAACCAGTGTGTCCCCAGTCAGAAAATACATGTTTTAATCTAGACTAATGTATGCAGAAAGTTGATTACTTTATATTATTAAAACATATTCAACTCTATAATTGAAAGACTATGAGGGAAAACTGACCAAACTATCACCGTTTTTGATGCAAACATCAGCTCTGAAAGTGAGTATCCGTAGCAACTGCTCCGTCTGGCTGCTGCTCGCATTCACCAGACAGTTACCTGCCCTGCACAGCACACCCCAGCTGAAAACAACCACATTACAAGATTTTGGCAAGGAAGGCAGCCCTTTTACTTACCCAGAGTTGGATGAACTCAATTCCTCACCTGAAGGCTTCATCATTCACTGACGCATGTTGGATTCTGAGGTAACAACCGGGTCTCAAAGCATTTCATATTATTCTGTACGTAAATCCAATAAACTCGATTTCATATGATATTGAAGGGTTAGCTAAAAAGGGGTTAAGGTTAGGGTTTGGGGGAAGTGTTAGCTAGCATGCAAAGTCGTTTAAAAGTAGCAAGTATACTGAACAAAAATATAAATGCAATAGTTCAGTTACAGTTCATATAAGGATATCAGTCAATTTAAATAAATTCATTAGGCCCTACTCTATGGAATTCACATGATTGTGAAAACAGATATGCATCGGTTGGTCACAGATACCTTAAAAAAAGGTAGGGGCGTGGATCTGAAAACCAGTCAGTATTTGGTGTGACCAAATAGACAAGTCTCCTTCGCATAGAGTTGATCAGGCTGTTGATTGTGGCCTGTGGAATATTGTCCCACTCCTCTTCAATGGCTGTGCGAAGTTGCTGGATATTGGTGGAAACTGGAACATGCTGTCATACGCGTCAATCCAGAGCATCCCAAACATGCTCAATCTGGTCTGGTGAGTATGCAGGTCATGGAAGAACTGGGAAATGTTCAGCTTCCAGGAATTGTGTACAGATCCTTGCGACATGGGGTCGTGCATTGAATGGCACGACAATGGGCCTCAGGATCTCGTAACGGAATCTCTGTGCATTCAAATTGCAATCAATAAAATGCAATTATGTTCATTGTCCGTAGCTTATGTCTGACCTTACCATAACCCCACAGCCACCATGGGCACTCTGTTCAGAACATTGACATCAGAAAACTGCTCACCCACACGATGCCATACACGTGGTTTGCGGTTGTGAGGCCGTTTGGACGTACTGCCAAATTATCTAAAATGACGTTGGAGAAATGGTAGAGAAATGAACATTAAATTCTCTGGCAGCAACTCTGGTGCACACTCCTGCAGTCAACATGCCAATTGCACGCTCCCTTGAGACATCTGTGGCATTGTGGTGTGATAAAACTGCACATTTTAAGAGTGGCATGTTATTGGCCAGCATTGGCCAGCATCTCGGAGTCGCCTCTTCACTGCTGACGTTGAGACTGGTGTTTTGCGGGTACTATTTGATGAAGCTGCCAGTTGAGAACTTGTGAGGCGTCTGTTTCTCAAACTAGACACTCTAAAGTTCTTGCCCTCTTGCTCAGTTGTGCACCGGGGCCTCCCACTCCTCTTTCTATTCTGGTTAGAGCCAGTTTGCGCTGTTCTGTGAAGGAAGTAGTACACAGAGTTGTACGAGATCTTCAGTTTCTTGCAATTTTCTTGCATTGAATAGCCTTAATTTCTCAGAACAAGAATATACTGATGAGTTTCAGAAGAAAGTTATTTGTTTCTGGCCATTTTGAGCCTGTAATCGAACACGCAAATGCTGATGCTCCAGGAACTCAACTAGTCTAAAGTAGGCCAGTTTTATTGCTTCTTTATTCAGTACAACAGTTTTCAGCTGTGCTAACATAATTGCAAAAGGGTTTTCTAATGATCAATTAGCCTTTTTAAAATGATAAACTTGGATTAACTAACACAACGTGCCATTGGAACACAGGAGTGATGATTGCTGATAATGGGCCTCAGTACGCCGATGTAGATATAACATAAGAAAATCTGTCGTTTCCAGCTACAATAGTCATTTACAACATTAACAATGTCTACACTGTATTTCTGATCAATTTGATGTTATTTTAATGGACTAAAATGTGTTTTTCTTTCAAAAACAAGGACATTTCTAAGTGACCCCAAACTTTTGAACAGTAGTGAATATATATATTTCACACAAACATAACCTTTGTGGTTCTTTAAGACATTTGTACTTAGCTCAAAGTATTTGCCATATTCAATGGATATACAGTACATTGTTAATTGAATACCTCTCTAGAATAACCTGGAGTAATGAAATGGATAATATTTCCACCCCTACCCCGGCCAACAGCTCTGCACCGCCCGCAGCAACTTGCCCAACCCCCCCCCTCGCTTCTCCTTCACCCAAATCCAGATAGCTGATGTTCTGAAAGAGCTGCAAAATCTGGACCCTACAAATCAGCTTTCTAAAATTATCCGCCACAATTGTTGCAACCCCTATTACTAGCCTGTTCAACCTCTCTTTCGTATCTTCTGAGATCCCTAAAGATTGGAAAGCTGCCGCAGTCATCCCACTCTTCAAAGGGGGTGACACTCTAGACCCAAACTGTTACAGACCTATATCTATCCTGCCTTCCCTTTCTAAAGTCTTCGAAAGCCAAGTTAACAAACGGATGCCCGACCATTTCGAATCCCACCGTACGTTCTCCGCTATGCAATCTGGTTTCCGAGCTGGTCATGGTTGCACCTCAGCCACGCTCAAGGTCCTAAACGATATCATAACCGCCATCGATAAAAGACAGTAACTGTGCAGCCGTCTTCATCGACCTGGCCAAGGCTTTCGACTCTGTCAATCACTGCATTCTTATCGGCACTCAATAGCCTTGGTTTCTCAAATGACTGCCTCGCCTGGTTCACCAACTACTTCTCAGACAGAGTTCAGCGTGTCAAATCGGAGGGCCTGTTGTCCGGACCTCTGACTGTCTCTATGGGGGTGCCACAGGGTTCAATTCTCGGGCCGACTCTTTTCTCTGTATATATATCAATGATGTCGCTCTTGCTGCTGGTGATTCTCTGATCCACCTCTACGCAGACGACGCCATTCTGTATACTTCTGGCCCTTCTTTGGACACTGTGTTAACAAACCTCCAGACGAGCTTCAATGCCATACAACTCTCCTTCCGTGGCCTCCAACTGCTCTTAAATGCTAGTAAAACTAAATGCATGCTCTTCAAATCAAATGTATTTATTTAGCCCTTCTTACATCAGCTGATATCACAAAGTGCTGTACAGAAACCCAGCCTAAAACCCCAAACAGCAAGCAATGCAGGTGTAGAAGCACGGTGGTTAGGAAAAACTCCCTAGAAAGGCCAAAACCTAGGAAGAAACCTAGAGAGGAACCAGGCTATGAGGGGTGGCCAGTCCTCTTCTGGCTGTGATGGGTGGAGATTATAACAGCACATGGCCTAGATGTTCAAATGTTCATAAATGACGAGCATTGTCAAATAATAACAATCATAGTAGTTGTCGAGGGTGCAACAAGTCAGTAACACAAGAGTAAGTGTCAGTTGGCTTTTTCATAGCCGATCTTTGAGAGTATCTCTACCGCTCCTGCTGTCTCTAGAGAGTTGAAAACAGCAGGTCTGGGACAGGTAGCACGTCCGGTGAATAGGTCAGGGTTCCTGCAGGTCTGGGACAACAGGTCTGGGACAGGTAGCACGTCCGGTGAACAGGTCAGGGTTCCATAGCTGCAGGCAGAACAGTTGGAACTGGAGCAGCAGCACGGCCAGGTGAACTGGGGACAGCAAGGAGTCATCAAGCCAGGTAGTCCTGAGGCATGGTCCTAGGGCTCAGGTCCTCCGAGAGAGAGAAAGAAGGACACTGGAAAAGACAAGAGAAATACACCAGATGTGACAGACTGACCCTAGCCCCCCGACACATAAACTACTGCAGCATAAATACTGGAGGCTGAGACAGGAGGGGTCAGGAGACACTGTGGCCCCATCCGATGAAACCTCCGGACAGGCCCAAACAGGTAAGATCTTCAACCGATCGCTGCCCGCTCGTCTAGCATCACTACTCTGGACAGTTCTGACTTAGAATATGTGGACAACTACAAATACCTAGGTGTCTGGTTAGACTGTAAACTCTCCTTCCAGACTCACATTAAGCATCTCCAATCCAAAATTAAATCTAGAATCGGCTTCCTATTTCGCAACAAAGCATCCTTCACTCATGCTGCCAAACATAACCTCGTAAAACTGACTATGCTACCGATCCTTGACTTCGGCGATGTAGTTTACAAAATAGCCTCCAACACTCTACTCAGCAAATTGGGTGTAGTCTATCACAGTGCCATCCGTTTTGTCACTAAAGCCCCATATACTACCCACCACTGCGACCTGTATGCTCTCGTTGGCTGGCCCTCGCTATATATCCGGCGCCAAACCCACTGGCTCCAGGTCATCTATAAGTCTTTGCTAGGTAAAGCCCCGCCTAATCTCAGCTCACTGGTCACCATAGCAACACCCAGCCGTAGCACGCAGGTATATTTCTCTGGTCATCCCCAAAGCCAATATATATATATATATATCTCACTAACTATAAGCATCAGCTGTCAGAGCAGCTTACCTATCACTGCACCTGTGCACCTGTACCCCATGTTGTTATTTTTTTGCACCCCAGTATCTCTACTTGCACATCATCATCTGCACATCTGTCACTCCAGTGTTAATGCTAAATTGTAATTATTTTGCCTATCTACATATGCACACACTGTATATAGATTTTTCTATTGTATTATTGACTGTACGTTTGTTTATCCCTGTACCGCCCTGGCCATAGAGAGGGGTTTTTGTTTTTTATTTTGGTTAGGCCAGGGTGTTACATTGGGTGGGCGTTCTATGTTCCTTTCTCTATGTTTCTGTATTTCTTTGTTTTGGGCCGTGAGTGGCTCCCAATCAGGCACAGCTGAAGCTCGTTGTTGCTGATTGGGAGTCACACATAAGGAGCATGTTTTCCTTTGGGTTTTGTGGGTAATTGTTTCTGTTTAGAGTAATTTCCAACAGGACTGTTCTGCTGTCGTGTATTTGTTATTTTTGTAGTGTTCTCTTCATTGTAATTAAAATTCTAATGATGAACACATCCTCTGCTGCACCTTGGTCTAATTCTAACGACGGCCGTTACAATCCCATGTGTAACTCTGTGTTGTTGTTTTTGTCACACTGCTTTGCTTTATCTTGGCCAGGTCGCAGTTGTAAATGAGAACTTGTTCTCAACTGGCCTACCTGGTTAAATAAAGGTTAAATATATTTTAAAAAATAAACTGGATGACATGGCCATTTCCAATGTACGAGGCCCAGTGTTTGTATGAATCCATCTTTATCTCAATCATGTCACCCATCTCCATCTAAGTTTAAGGTTGGGAAGAAATGTACAGTTAAGTAAAAAACAGAGAGAGATACATTTTACTTTCATGCTACTATTTATTAATAGTAATTAGTCCATGCTCAGCTACAATGCTTACTGTGGTATGCTCTACTTCTCGTCAATGTGTCAACATTGATTGTGCTCCGTGTCCCCAAATCTAAAACAAATTCAAGGAAATGCACAGCACAGCAGTATATAGAGCCATGGTTACATTGAACTCCCATCTCAAATTACTCAAGCAAACTACCAGTGACTGACTCATGTAATCGCTGATACAATCAGACTTTAATTTGGTGAAATGGGCCTTTACCTTCCTGCAGTCGCTATCTCCTAAGCCATGTCAAAGTTTATTTTAAATATTTGAGAGCGGAGAAAAAAAACTAACTTGTGCGTCCTTCGTGTTTGTGTAGGATGGTCTCTCTTATATCTCTTTGGTTTAGAGGGCCTTTTGAAGACCCTGAGGGCCATCAAAAGGACACAAGGTCGCAGGTTAGAATCCATCCTCTACTTTCACTTCATAATGCATTCAACAGCGGATTATCTCAGAAATTCCACTGCCTTAACAAGTATAGTGTGATAAAGGCAATTTCTAATACACCTTCCTGTGCTCAAAGAGCAATTTGAAATATCAGATGTCAGTGCATGTGAATGACCAGGGGAGGGCACTACATGATCAAAATGTATATCCTCTCAACATCCATTCGCTTTTCCCACTGACGTTCATAACAAGGGCAGAGATACTGCATATAATGATGTGATGGTCTTGTCCCCACACTAACAATATGAGTCGTTATGCCAAAGGATGGTAGGCAGGCAGTCTGCCTATCGCTGTATTCCCGTGTGGACAGATTTTCACGGGACCCTCTCTCATCGTATCTTCCTCTGACTGGGCAAGGAGTTTTGGGGCACTTTGAGGTACTAGGCTTTTACCGGTATTTCTAGCATTATCCACTAGTGTTGCTGCTGGAAGGAAATATTAGGAAATGTTCTGTAATTGACACAAGCTGCCTCCAATCAATCAATGTCTGGTTGTGCGCTTGTTTTTGGCATAGCTCGCTGAATCTTAAATCGCACAAAACATATTTGGCAGGGAATACTATTTGTAGATCAGTGATTCTACACCTCAATTTGCTCAAGCTGATCATCTCTATTTGAGTATCATTTCCATTTGAGCACTCCATCAAAGTATAAAAATAGGTTAACCACCTAACTGAGGAACTCAATTTAACCTTGCGTAATACCCTAGATGCAGTCGCACCCCTAAAAACAAAAAACATTTGTCATAAGAAACTAGCTCCCTAATATACAGAAAATACCTGAGCCCTGAAGCAAGCTTCCAGAAAATTGGAACGGAAATGGCGCTACACCAAACTGTAAGTGTTCCGACTAGCTTGGAAAGACAGTACCGTGCAGTATCGAAGAGCCCTCACTGCTGCTCAATCATCTTATTTTCCAACTTAATTGAGGAGAATAGGATCAATCAAAAATTGATTTTGATACTGTCGCAAAGCTAAGTAAAAAGCATCATTCCCCAAGAGAGGATGGCTTTCACTTCAGCAGTGATAAATTCATGAACTTCTTTGATGAAAAGATCATGATCATAAGAAAGCAAATTACGGACTCCTCTTTAAATCTGCGTATTTCTCCAAAGCTCAGTTGTAGTGAGTCTGCACAACTCTGCCAGGACCTAGGATCAAGGGAGACACTCAAGTGTTTTAATACTATATCTCTTGACACATTGATGAAAATAATCTTGGCCTCTAAACCGTCAAGCTGCATGCTGGACCCTATTCCAATTAAACTACTGAAAGAGCTGCTTACTGTGCTTGGCCCTCCTATGTTGAATATAATAAATGGCTCCCTATCCACCGGATGTGTACCAAACTCACTAAAAGTGGCAGTAATAAAGCCTCTCTTGAAAAAGCCAAACCTTGACCCATATATATATAGGATCTCCCATTCCTCTCAATTTTTTTTGAAAAAGCTGTTGCGCAGCATCTCACTGCCTTCCTGAAGACAAACAATGTATACGAAACGCTTCAGTCTGGTTTTAGACCCCATCATAGCACTGAGACTGCACTTGTGAAGGTGGTAAATTACCTTTTAATGGTGTCAGACCAAGGCTCTGCATCTGTCCTCGTGCTCCTAGACCTTAGTGCTGCTTTTGATACCATCGGTCACCACATTCTTTTGGAGAGATTGGAAACCCAAATTGGTCTACACGGACAAGTACTGGCCTGGTTTAGATCTTATCTGTCGGAAAGATATCAGTTTGTCTCTGTGGATGGTTTGTCTTCTGACAAATCAACTGTAAATTTGATTGTTCCTCAAGGTTCCGTTTTAGGACCACTATTGTTTTCACTATATATTTTACCTCTTGGTGATGTCATTCGGAAACATAATGTTAACTTTCACGGCTATGCGGACGATACACAGCTGTACATTTTGATGAAACATGGTGAAGCCCCAAAATTGCCCTCTTTGGAAGCCTGTGTTTCAGACATAAGGAAGTGGATGGCGGCAAATGTTTTACTTTTAAACTCGGACAAAACAGAGATGCTAGTTCGAGGTCCCAAGAAACAAAGAGATCTTCTGTTGGATCTGACAATTAATCTTGATGGTTGTACAGTCATCTCAAATAAAACTGTGAAGGACCTCTGCGTTATTCTGGACCCTGATCTCTCTTTTGACGAACACATCAAGAATATTTCAAGGACAGCTCTTCGTAACATTGCAAAAATCAGAAACTTTGTCAGAAAATTATGCAGAAAAATTCATCCATGCTTTTGTCACTTCTAGATTAGACTACTGCAATGCTCTACTTTCCGGCTACCTGGATAAAGCACTAAATAAACTTCAGTTAGTGCTAAACACGGCTGCTAGAATCTTGAATAGAACCAAAAAAATGTTATCATATTACTCCAGTGCTAGCCTCTCTACACTGGCTTCCTGTTAAGGCAAGGGCTGATTTCAAGGTTTTACTGCTAACCTACAAAGCATTACATGGGCTTGCTCCTACTTATCTTTCCAATTTGGTCCTGCCATACATACATACACGTACACTACGGTCACAAGATGCAGGCCTCCTTACTGTCCCTAGAATTTCTAAGCAAACAGCTGGAGGCAGGGCTTTCTCCTATAGAGCTACATTTTTATGGAATGGTCTGCCTATCCATGTGAGAGACGCAGACTAGGTCTCGACCTTTAAGTCTTTATTGAAGACTCATCTCTTCAGTAGGTCCTATGATTGAGTGTAGTCTGGCCCAGGGGTGTGAAGGTGAACGGAAAGGCATTGGAGTGACGAACCGCCCTTGCTGTCTCTGCCTGGCCAGTTTCCCGCTCTCCACTGGGATTCTCTGCCTCTATCCCTATTACGGGGGCTGAGTCACTGGCTTACTGGTGCTCTTCCATGCTGTCCCGAGGAGGGGTGCGTCACTTGAGTAGGTTGAGTCACTGACATGATCTTCCTGTCCGGGTTCGTGCCGTGGGGGAGGTCTTCGTGGGCTATATTGGGCCTTGTCTCAGGGTAGTAGGTTGGTGATGGAAGATATCCCTCTAGTGGTGTGGGGGCTATGCCTTGGCAAAGTGGGTGGGGTTATATCCTACCTGTTTGGCCCTGTCTGCGGGTATCGTCGGACAGGGCCACAGTGTCTCCCGACCCCTCCTGTCTCAGCCTCCAGTATTTATGCTGTAATAGTTTATGTGTCGGGGGGCTAGGGTCAGTCTGTTATATCTGGAGTACTTCTCATGTCTTATCCGGTGTCCTGTGTGAATTTAAGAATGCTGCCTCTAATTCTCTTTTCTTTCTCTCTCTCTTCTCTCGGAGGACCTAAGCCCTAGGACCATGCCTCAGGACTACCTGGCCTGATGACTCCTTGCTGTCCCCAGTCCACTTGGTCATGCTGCTGCTCCAGTTTCAACTGTTCTGCCTGCAGCTATAGAACCCTGACCTGTTCACTGGACGTGCTACCTTGTCCCGGACCTGCTGTTTTGGACTCTTTCTACCGCACCTGCTGTCTCTAACTCTGAATGATCGGCTATGAAAAGCCAACTGACATTTACTCCTGAGGTGCTGACCTGTTGCACCCTCTACAACCACTGTAATTATTATTATCTAACCCTGCTGGTCATCTATGAACATCTTGGCTATCTCCACCCGGCACAGCCAGAAGGGGACTGGCCACCCCTCAGAGCCTGGTTCCTCTCTAGGTTTTTTCCTAGGTTCTGGCCTTTCTAGGGAGTTTTTCCTAGCCACCATGCTTCTACATCTGCATTGCTTGCTGTTTGGGGTTTTAGGCTGGGTTTCTGTACAGCACTTTGTGACATCGGCTGATGTAAAAAGGGCTTTATAATTTGATTGATTTAACTTTATGGCTAAAAATAGGTCAATTAGGGGCAGTTAAAGGAACTACAATACATGGTTCAGAACCAAAAAATGAAAAAAAGTTTTTTTAAGGAACAGAAATGGAACGAAAGTGATCCATACAGTTCTGGAACAGAAAAGCATTCTAAAAGCATGGGAACCGGTTACTAACGTTCTTTTACTTTCCAGGCATTTTTTTCTTAACAAGATGCCCAGCGCTTCAAGCCTCCTCAATCCTCTCTTGCCTGCTCCCCACCAGCAAAATATTGTGCCACAGGCTGCACTTGTCTGTCCATCACACATGTAAACAACTAGCTTGCCGGCTCTATCCACACTGACTGGTGAAGTAATTTAACGAGCAAAAATTTCACAGGTTAAAAAAGGAACAGAAAGGAACGATATAAACTGGTTCTTTTTTTGTGTTCAAACCAGTTCAGAACTTTATGTTGCTGGTCAGAATAATGGAACAGAACGAAAAAAAAGTTGTTCTGTTCAGAACAAAACAATTGGACAAAGTATATTGTAGGAGATAGCCCCGACCGGGACTGGAACCCGGGTTCAGCAACTGTCAAGCCAACACCTTAACCGTTACATCAAGAGGTCCGAACCTACTGGAGTAACAATAAAGAGGTTGGCTTGCCAGTCATTGGATCCAGGTTTGAGTCCCAGTCAGGGCTACCCCCGAATTCGCTACATAGGAGTCAGAAGTGGAATAGCCCCAGTGAGGCCATTTGACAGGTGTGTACACGTTAGGGACTTATAGATGTAACATAGATGTAACAGCTGTCCAGCGAAGACAAGAAGACTGGTCTCGGCCCCGGTGTAACAGACGTGATCGTACTTCGTAACGGTCTTCGTAGTTTTTTTTAAAGAAAGGGCTGTACAGCCAGCGATCCCAATTGATTGGTGTTTATTCTGATGATAGACACAAGGAAGTGCATTAGATGCAGGACAACAGTATGTTGATGGCTGTAGATTTGTGATACGTCTGTTAGCATTGGAGATAACTGAGTTAGCAGGGGCTAATGCTAACCATTGTATAAGAGCAGGCTAGCTAATTCACTCTTACAACAATAAGCACATCTCAGGATGCCCTCAATATCTAACAGGTACCGTACACATACACAAGCATTTCGCTACACCCGCAATAGCATCTGCTAAACACGTGTATGTGACCAATAAAATTTGATTCGATTTGATTTATACACTGAGTATACAAAACATTAAAGACACCTTCCTAATACTGGGTTGCCCTCAGAACAGCCTCAATTTGCATTACACAGGGACTCTGGCCCATGTTGACTGAAATGCTTACCACAGTTATTGTTGACTGGATGTTCTTTGGATGGTGGACAATTCTTGATACACACGGGAAACTGTTGGGCGTGAAAAACCCAGCAGCGTTGCAGTTCTTGACACAAACCGGTGCGCCTGGCACCTACTTCCATACCCTGTTCAAAGGCACTTCAATATTTAGTCTTGCCCATTCACCCTCTGAATGGCACACATACACAATCCATGTCTCAATAGTCTCAAGGCTTAAAATCCTTCTTTAACCTGTCTCCTCCCCTTCATCTACACTGATTGAAGTGGATTTAACAAGTGACATCAATAAGGGATCATAGTTTTCACCTGGATTCATCTGGTCAGTCTGTCATGGAAAGAGCAGGTGTCCTTAATGTTTTGTACACTCAGAATATAGCAGGCCATGTACATAGTGAACTCGTACACATTGTAAATATGAAAATAGAATACAGTATTTCAGAACGTGACCTACCGCTTGGATGTCAATATCAGATTAGGGAGAATTTACATTTGCGATCTCCCCCTATCTGCAAGCTTAACCAATGGCATAACACCTTATTGATATGTAAATTCAACTAACCAATAGGAATACATAAACATCGAAGTGGCAAGTGGAAACATAACCAACCCTGTTACATAGAAAAGCGTGGGGACAGACTCTTCCGAAGGATGGGTGAGGTGTGGCGACCTTAAGCCAACACCAAGCAAGCCTGTCAAGCGGTTCAGGCCTCAAGGCTGAACGGTTAAGGTGTTGGCTTGACAGTCGCTGGACCCAGGTTTGAGTCACAGTTGGGGCTACCCCCCGAATTCACTACGATATACACTCTGTTTATTAGGTACACCACCCCGTTAATGAAAAAGATTTGGGGCCTCTACAAAACAGGAGGAAATAGGAAGTAGTGAGCATGCTTATGACTGAAGGCCTTTTCAGGATGCTAGTTTGAATTTACTTTAAACAACAACAGTACATTCAGCAGCATATTATTTCCAAAATGCCACTGCCTTAACAAGTATATTATGATAGACAATTTCTAACACACCCTCCTGTTCAAATAACTACTTTAAATATAAGATGGCAGTGCACGTGAATGACCAGGAGAGGGAGCTACATAGTAACGCGACATCCCTTTGCTAACAGTAATGTCATGCAAATGTCGTTCTGTAAGACCTCATGTCAATGGAAATCAATGTCATGCTGTAACTGACAATCCATTATGAGGTCTCTTGTTGGACCAGGGGTGTTGAGATGAGGAGGGTTATTTAAGCAATAAGGCTAGAGGGGGTGTGGTATATGGCCAATATACCAAGGCTAAGGGCTGTTTGTATGCACAACGCAACTCAGTGTGCTTGGATACAGCCCTTAGCCGTGGTATATTGGACATATACCACAACCCCCCCCCCCCCCTTATTGCTATTATTACTGGTTACCAATGTAATTTGTAAATGTAATGACGAAATGTAGATTTCCGCCAAAATAGACCTACCCAAAAGTATTACATGATTCAGACATGCCAAAACTTGGTATATTTGGAAAGAAGACATCTGAGAGATTTTGAGGAAGTGACCAGAAGATAGGAGTTACATAGTTCAGAATACACAAGATCAAGCACAAACAAAATAACTTGTTTTGTTGTTGTCATCTTTCATTGACAAGCTATAAGTGAATTATTGATGACTAGAGCTGAAAACACATCAGATGGCTTCCACAACATCTGAACAATATCAGGAAAAAATGGGATTGATAGACCTGAAATGGGCAGATGTTTTAGTAAGTGGTGTCAGGTGTGGTTACGGGACGTTTCCAAGCGTCCAAAGTGGTATATGTCCTCATGATCTGTGGAGTCCCGGCTTTCGGTGTATATCAGCGTATTCCGTGTATATTTTGTCTATGCTTCACAACGCTAACCGGAATGTAGGTAGCAGCCATCTTGAAATGAGGTATTCAGCTCGGACTGCCCTTATAAATCCGTATGCCCATATATGGTAGTAAATCGCACTGAAGATTTTAAGGTACCGATCAATAGCCAAGATACTCAGCTTTCCGCAGACACCCTGCTTTTGCAGATAGGGGCTACCGTTCTCATACCAGATTGAATTGAATAAAAACATTTGAATAGGGTCCCCAAATATGGGGACTTCACATTTAAGAGGCTACAAGTTAACAATATTTTTTTGTCATACCCATGGTATATGGTCTGATACCACATCTTTCAGACAATCTGCATTCAGGGCTCGAACCACCCGGTTTATAATATGAGTTTATACAACGGATGGGTCTAATCCTGGATGCTGATTGGTTAAAACCGCATTCCAGCTGGTGTCTATTCCACAAATTACACCGGCTAAATCTATGACGCTTACTCTATTCCATCTCACTGCACAATCCACTTTCTCATCAGCGAAGCGATTTATAAACTTAATCTCCACTGTAAAAAACATCAACATTATCTCACATTTCTTTTAGACTAGCAATTGGTTTTCAACGGCGGAGATTTGTATAAACCTTGGTGTCCTTCTCTCCGACATTTGTAACATTGTTTCAATAATGAAATTCCATCTCCAGCTGTCCCATAGTAATGAACGTGTTGGTGTCTGGACGAGAAAGACAGGCAGCTTTTCTCAGCCAGTCGAAATCATGAGTCAGCATAATATTTATGGATATATAGAAAGAAATTCCAATAGAAAAACAAAGCACGGCTAGTTTTTGGTCATTCCAGCTTCAGTTTGAAGTGACTGTTAGCTGTGTAGTTGGCTAGCTCCTCTGAACAGTGTCCTGGCGAAATCGCGCATCATTAGCTCATTGTTATGGATGTATCCCCCAGAAAATCACTAGAAAACAGATTAAACAAATGCATGGTTTGCTAACAGCACCGTTGCCAATTTATCCTCCAAACACCGGCTTCTCTGGTATTGTCAATTCATTCAAATCTATCTGGAAGGGCCACATATAGATACCGACGCACACACACTGGCATGTCATGCACAGGAACACGCTCACAAAGAAATACAAAAGGCACAAAGGCGCACACGCAGGTGCACACATAGACACACCCTCACTCATCACACACACATTGATTTGTTATTTTCATCCCCCGTTACAGCCAGCCTCCTTCTCGATGCTAATGTGCTGCTGATTCGGACTGGGCGACCGCTCTTCAAGCTTCATTCCCCTCTTCCACACTCTTTCATATTTTTAGAGGAGGAGGATATCGATCTATTTACTCTCCACAGGTCGGGTCACAGGATAAAGCTGCATTCGTCGCACTTACATCCACAAACAGAGCAGAGGCCCTGCTAGGATGCTAATTGGCAATGGTAACACCCAGCGCAGTATGACTCATCTGGGTGTTTGAAGGGCACTACAGAGGAAGTGCTCATACATAGCAAAGCTAAGTTACATTATGGCTCACCCATATAGAAATATGCTATTACCTTACATATGAGCCTCTTCTATTTGCATCTGCTTGGTTAGTTAGAACAACCCTCTATCCCAGGGGTACTCAAGTACTATTTCAGAAGGTCCGGTCACACATTTTGCATGGGGCAAAGATTTGTTTTGCGGTTTTAAAGCAAATTTCCTGTGTGCTTATATGATACCAGGGGTCGAAGCCA
Organism: Salmo trutta; assembly: GCF_901001165.1. Lineage (NCBI taxonomy): Eukaryota > Metazoa > Chordata > Actinopteri > Salmoniformes > Salmonidae > Salmo > Salmo trutta. The sequence goes on from NC_042981.1 coordinate 38,080,163, forward strand.
GACCGAGTAAAATTATGATTTTCTATTCATTTCTTTTATTCAGGACCCGCGGTCCATATTGACCCTGTTATGGGCCCGGATCTGGTCCGCGGTCCAGTATGGGGCTCCATCTTGATTTATAATGGATCCTCTCCTTTACATTCCTAAATTCCTGTAAGTGAGAGGAGGAAAGAATAGAAGGGAAGAGAAAGGGTGTGGCAGGGTGCAGCTGAAGCGCCATACTGTGGCTTGTGGCCAGGGAGAGAGAGGTGGCAGCAGCTAGCTGTCAGACATTGGGCTGCTGAGACACAGCTCTCTCTTTCTTTTTTTCCCCCTCTCTCTGGAGCAGTGCCTGAGCCCAGCTGGTAAGGGTTGGGCAGCTGCATTGAGACAGACTTCCTGGTGTTTTTGTCTAAGGGATGGTGTGGAGGGCTCATTACGAATGTCAAGCATGTGTGAATACACACAAACATGCAGACATTCACATGCGCACACATACAAAATACATACACCCACACACACATTAATATAAAATTAAAAATCAAATAAAATTGTATTTGTCACATCCTTCGTAAACAACAGGTGTAGACTAACAGTGAAATGCTTATTTACGGGCCCTTCCCAACAATGCAGACAGTAAAATAGAAACAGTTTAGAAAAGTAAGACACGAGGAATAACTACACAATGAGTAACATTAGTTTGGCTATATACACAGGGTACAAGTACCGAGTCGATGTGCGGGGGAACGAGGTAGCTGAGATAGATACACCATATATACAAAGTATGTGGACACCCCTTCAAATTAGTGGATTTGGCTATTTCAGCCACACCTATTGTTGGCAGGTTTTTAAAATCGAGCACACAGCCATGCAATCTCCATAGACAAACATTGACAGTAGAATGGCTTTACTGACCAGCTCAATGACTTTCAATGTGGCACCGTCATAGGATGCCTCTTTCCAACACCTCAGTTGGTAAAATGTCTGCCCGGTTAGAGCTGCCACGGTCAACTGTAAGTGCTTTTATTGTGAAGTGGAAACGTCTAGGAGCAACAATGGCTCAGCCGTGAAGTGGTAGGCCACACAAACTCACAGAACGGGACCGGCGAGTCCTGAAGCACGTAGCTCATAAAAAGCTTCTGTCCTCGGTTGCAACACTCACTACCGAGTTCCAAACTGCCTCTGGAAGTGTTATCAGCCTCAGTCTGTAGCTGAGGTGGCCTGTAATAGTAAAAAGAACAGACACAAGTTTACATCTGCAAAGTTCTGGCGCTTTCTTTATTCTGAAGAATGGTGCACGCTCTTGGCCAGAACTTGCTGTTTCTCCTACTACCACAATGCAACAGCGCCATCTATTGGCTTGATGGACTACTAATGCTAAAGCGGGTAGAATATACAATTTAGATTAATTAAGACAAATACATGAACAAATTGGTTTAAAAAAAATTATAATAATAAAAGCATGTCTGTTTTTGTGACTTTGTTTTCAACCCTTTACAGAAGCAGCGTCAGCACAATAACTGTTAGTCAGGAGCTTCATGAAATGGGTTTCCATGGCCGAGCAGCTGCACACAAACCTAAGATCAACATGTGCAATGCCAAGCGTCGGCTGGAGTGGTGTAAAGCTCGCCACCATTGGACTCTGGAGCAGTGGAAACGCGTTCTCTGGAGGGATGAATCACGCTTCACCATCTGGCAATCCTATGGACGAATCTGAATATGGCGGATGCCAGGAGAATGCTACCTGCCCCAATTCATAGTGCCAACTGTAAAGTTTGGTGGAGGAGGAATAATGGTCTGGGGCTGTTTTTCATGGTTCGGGCTAGGCCCCTTAGTTCCAGTGACGGGAAATTAAATGTTAACATTACAGCATACAATGACATTCTAGACGACTCTGTGCTTCTAACTTTGTGGAAACAGTTTGGGGAAGGCTCTTTCCTGTGTCAGCATGATAATGCCCCCCTGCACAAAGCGAGGTCCATACAGAAATGGTTTGTCAAGATCGTTGTGGAAGAACTTGACTGGCCTGCACAAAGCCCTGACCACAACTCCATCAAACACCTTTGGGATGAATTGGAATGTCAACTGCAAGCCAGTCCTATTCGCCCAACATCATTGCCCGACCTCACTAATGCTCTTGTGGCTGAATGGAAGCAAGTCCCTGCAGCAATGTTCCAACATCTAGTGGAAAGCCTTCCCAGAAGAGTGGAGGCTGTTATAGCAGCAAAGGGGGGACCAACTCCATATTTATGCCCATGACTTTGGAATGAGATGTTTGATGAGCAGGTGTCCACATACTTTTTTTTTCTTCATGTAGTCTATGTACATATAGGTAGGGGTAAAGTGACTAGGCAACAGAATATATAATAAACAGTAGCAGCAGCATATGTCAGGAGTCAAAATAGTTAGTGCAATAAGGGTCAATGCAGATAGTTCTATTTGGTTAACTATTTAGCAGTCTTATATGGCTTGCGGGTAGAAGCTGTTCAGGGTCATGTTGATTCCAGACTTGGTGCATCGGTATCGCTTGCCATGCGGTAGTAGAGAGAATTTTTAGGGCCTTCTTCTGACACCGCCTGGAATAGCGGTCCTGGATGGCAGGGAGCTCAGCCCCAGTGATGTACTGGGCCGTAAGCACTGTCCTCTGTAGCGCCTTGCGGTCGGATGCCAAGCGGTTGCCATACCAAGGGGTGATTCAGCCAGGCAAGACGCTCTCAGTGATGCAGCTGTATAACTTTTTGAGGATCTTAGGTGCCATGCCAAATCTTTTCAGCCTCCTGATGGGAGATAGGCGTTATCGTGCCTTCTTCACAACTGTGTTGGTGTGTGTGGACCATGTTAATTCCTTTATGATGTGGACACCGAGGAACTTTAAGCTCTCGACCTGCTCCACTACAGCCCTGTCTATACTTTTCCCTTTGTTTCCTGTAGTCCACGATCAGCTCCGCTTTGTCTTGCTAATGTTAAGGGAGAGGTTGTTGCCCTGGCACCACACTGCCAGGTCACTGACATCCTCCCTATAGGCTGTCTCATTGTCGATCAGGCTTACCGCCATCGTGTCGTCAGCAAACTTAATGGTGCTGGAGTTGTGCGCGGCCATGCAGTCGTGGGTAAACAGGGAGTAAGCACGCACCCCTGAGGGGCCCCCATGTTGAGTGTCAGGGTGGCGGATGTCTTGTTGCCTACCCTCACCACCTGGGTTGCGGGCCGTCAGGAAGTCCAAGATCCAGTTGCAGAGGGAAAGGGAAAGGGGAATTCCTAGTCAAGTGTTCAGTCCCAGGGTCCTGAGTTTAGTGATGAGCTTGGAGGGCACAATGACTGCTAGTCAGTGAACAGCATTCTTACATAGGTGTTCCTATGTATGCGAATTGGAGGGGGTTCATGGTGTCTGGGATGACTATTGATGTGAGCCATGACCAGCCTTTCAAAGCATTTCATGGCTACAGTGTCCCGCTCCTTGAATGCAGCTTTTGCCTTTAGCTCGGGGTGGGGTGGGGGGTCTGTGCTTGGGAAACAGTCCTGTAGTTTACCATCTGCTTCATCTGACTCCTTCTGTATTGAACATGTCACTGGTACTGCCCGTTTGAGTTTGTGCTTGTAAAAAGGAATCAGAAGGATAGAGTTATGGTCAGATTTGCCAAAGGGAGGGCGAGGGAGAGCTTTGTATGCGTTTCTGTGTGTGAAGTAAAGGTAATCTGGAGTTTTGTCACCTCTAGTTGTACTGTTGACATCCTGGTAAAAATTAAGTAAAACAAATTTCAGTTTCCCTGCATTAAAATCTATATATATACACTATCAATGTCCTTGTTCAGCCACAATATTACAGTTCTTCAGGTCCGTTGATAGGATAGTCTCGAACAGAGCTCGTCCAGTTTGCTCTCCAGTGACTGTACATTCGCCAATAAAACGGAGGGTAGAGGCGGTTTATTTGCTCACCAATATAGTCTCGTCAGGTTGCCTGCTTGTCTCGTCTACCTCTTACGCTGTCACTTCTTCTTTCGAGTCCAGATGATGAAGGCCTTAATGCGGATTAAGCAGAACGTCCAGAGCTGCAGTAGAAAGTAGACATTGTCATCCAAATCGAGGTTAGTGATCGCTGTTCTGATGTCCAGAAGCTGTTTTCAGTCTTAGGAAATTATCGTGGAGACATTATGTACAAAAAAAGTTAAGATCAGCGCAAATAAACATAAAATATCATAATTGATCAGGAGCCCGTAAATCCACTGCTATACACTGCAGCGGCATCTTACGCATCATATGCATGCAATCCGCACAAACTGACAAAGCCCACACACATACATGCACATGTGTACACACACACAGCTCTTTAATTCCCCGCCATTTCTCTGAGGACTCGTCTGGTAGTCTCTGCCCACTTGCCGTTCAGTGCGGTCACCATGGGAACGACTGCACTGCATGTCGTTTTCTTGAAATGCATAGACTATTGTTCCTGTTTCTTGTGGCTGCTGCCAGTGACATTCAGGACTGATTTGTAATATATTCATCCTAGAGAGAATGCGAAGGGATTGTTCATTTATCTACTCTTAGGAAAGCCAAAACATGTTGCCATGACAATGATATTGTGAAACAGACATACAGTACATGTCTCTACTGAAGTATTGTAACTGTAATATCATTGGAATGGTCTCAGTGGTGGTTGGTTGTGTCATCACAGAATGTGGCTGATTATATCGCTTTAGACAGCAACGGCAGAGTAGTCAGTTAGGAATTCTCTGCTCTGAACATCTCTTGCTCTATATTTCTTCCTCTATCATCGGAAAGCTATAGCAACTAACCTGGAAATGTCCTATTTGTTTGCAGTCAACTGAGATTTGCCTTGGGCTATGTTTCAGCTGTCATTGAGGAAGTAAAAGCAAGGCTGATGGTTTGGAACACATTCTTTGAGTAGAATTCAGTAAATACCAAGGGCCAACTAAATACCAAGGGCCAACTGTACTCCATCGTCCTTCAATCCATCCCCACCTCAGTGTGTGTGTGTGTGTGTGTGTGTGTGTGTGTGTGTGTGCGGGGGGGATGGATTGAAGGACGATGGAGTACAGTTCTACACACAATACCACATATAATGACAAAGTGAAAACATGTTTTTAGACATTTTTGCTAATTTATTGAAAATGAAAATACAGAAATCTCATTTAAGTACTTACACCCCTGAGTCAATACATGTTAGAATCACATTTCGCAGAGATTACAGCTGTGAGTCTTTCTGGGAGTCTGAGATTTGCACACCTGGATAGTACAATATTTGCACATTCTTCAAATGATTCAAGCTCTGTCTGTTGATCCATTGATCCATTGGATCCAGACATAAATGTCAAGTTTTGTCATAGATTTTCAACCGATTTCCAGTATGTCAAAACTTTAACTAGGCTCACTCAGGAACATTCAGTTTCATCTTGGTAAGCAACTCCAGTGTATATTTTGCCTTGTGTTTTAGGTTATTGTCGTGCTGAAAGGTGAATTTGTCTCCCAGTGTCTGTTGAAAAGCTTACTGAACCAGGTTAGCCTCTAGGAGTTTGCCTGTGCTTAGCTCTATTCAGTTTATTTTTATCCCAAAAAACTCCCCAGTCCTTGTCCATTACAAGCATACCCATAACACTTTGCTTGAAAATACTTTTTGCAGTTTTACTTTAGTGCCTTATTGCAAACAAGATGCATGATTTGGAATATTTTTTATTCTGTACAGGCTTCCTTCTTTGCACTCATTTAATTTGGTATTTTGGAGTAACTACCATGTTGTTGATCCATCACACAGCCATTTAACTCTGTAACTGTTTTAAAGTCACCATTGACCTCATGGTGAAATCCCTGAGTGGTGTCCTTCCTCTCTGGCAACTGAGTTAGGAAGGACGCCTGTATCTTTGTAGAGACTGGGTTTATTGATACACCAGCCGAAGTGTAATTAATAACTTCACCATGTTCAAAGGCATATTCTTTAGCTTTTTATTTACCCATCTACCAGTAGGTGCCCTTCTTTACGAGGCATTGGAAAACCTCCCTGGTCTTTGTGGTTGAATCTGTGTTTGAAATTCACTGCTCGACTGAAGGACCATACATAGAATTGTCTGTGTGGGGTACAGAGATGAGGTAGTCATTCAAAAATCATGTTAAACACCATTATTGCATACAGAGTCCATGCCACTTATTATGTGACTTGTTAAGCACTCCTGAATTTATTTAACCATGCCATAACAAAGAGGTTGAATACTTATTGACTCAAAACACTTCAGCTTTTAATTTTTTATGAATTTGTAAAAATGTCTAAAAACACAATTCTACTTTCACATTATGGGGTACTGTGTGTAGGCCAGTAACACACAATCTCAATGTAATCCATTTTAAATTCATGCTGTAAAAAAAATGTGGAAAAAGTGAAGGGCTGGGAATAATTTCTGAAGGCACTGTACATGTTGCAATATCCTTTTTGGACGATATTATATCGATATTTGACTCCAAGAATCGATGACGACTTTTTTGGGGTGGACTACTGTAGGTAACATTAGTTAGCACTAGGCAGCTGTGCCGGCACCAAATCTTCGGTATTTTTCATCCCATAGTTGGTTTCGCCATCTGCTTTTTAAATAGTGAGCCAACATGTTTTCACTGAGTTAACCAAACATTAGGTCAGATACCTTAAAACAAATGGGCCTCACAATGGGTCTAAGATCTCATCACAGTCTCTCTGTGCTTCCAAATTGCCATCGATAAAATGCAATTGTGTTCATTGTCCGTAGCTTATGCCTGCCCATACCATAACTCCACCGCCACCATGGGGCACTCGGTTCACAACGTTGACATCAGCCAACGGCTCGCCCACACGACACCCTACAAATGGGGTCTGCGGTTGTGAGGCCGGTTGGACGTACCTGCCAACAACGTTGGAGGCGGCTTATGGTAGATAAATGAACGTTCAATTCTCTGGCATCAGCTCTGGTGGACATTCCTGCAGTCAGCATGCCAATTACACACTCCCTCAAAACTTGACACATCTGTGGCATTGTGTTGTGTGACAAAACTGCACATTTTAGAGTGGCCTTTTATTGTCCCCAGCACAAGGTGCACCTGTGTAATGATCATGCTGTTTCTTGATATGCCACACCTGTCAGGTGGATGGATTATCTTGGCAAAGTAGAAATGTTCACTAACAGGGGTGTAAACAAATGTGTGCACAACATTTGAGAGAAATACGTTTTTTGTGTGTATGGAACATTTCTGGGATCTTTTATTTCAATTCATGGGACCAACACTTTACACGTTGCGTTGATATTTCTGTTCAGTGTAGAATCGCAATACATATCGGAGCACCTAAGTATCGTGATAGTATCGTATCGTGAGGTCCCTTGCAATTCCCAGCCCTAAGCAGGAACACTGGGGGAATCTCAATTGCATACTCCTCGTGTCCTCTCTCCTCTTCACCTCCTCAAAACCCATTGAGCTCAATGGTTCTAACGATTAGCCTTAAGATGCTTTTGGGAATCCGGGCCCAAGTTAGTTGAAAAGTCTATGACTGAATGTTCCATTACCTCTGACTATGGATGGAAGCATGACATATCTGGGTTACTAGCAGTAGCTAAGGATCTGTTGTGTTTGCTAAGCACCCTTCTTCTCAATGTTCACCTTGAAGTGTCCACTTCTGGCAGGCCACAGCGCCAGCTGACAGAGAGCAGAAGAGGTTGGACCGTGGTCATCAGAGCAGAACATGCCCTAAGGATAGAGCCCTGTTTTAAAATAGAACTCAACGCTAGTGCTCCTCAGCCTTTAAGTGAAAGTATGCCTAGCTTGGAGTTAGAATCTAGTAATGTCTACACTTCTAGACTGTGGAGGAAAATCATTCATCATCATCATCATCATGTCAAAAGAGCAAATGCCCCTTTTCATTTTCCATCTTCACCACTTAGGTACATTTACACTGAGTGTTCAAAACAGAGGCACACCTTCCTAATATTGAGTTGCACCCACTTTTGCCCTCAGAACAGCCTCAATTCATTGGAACAGGGACCCTAAAAGGTGTCGAAAGCGTTCCACAGGGATGCTGGCCCATGTTGACTCCAATACTTCCCACAATTATGTCAAGTTGGCTGGATGTGCTTTGGGTGGTGGACCATTCTTGATACAAATGAATAACTGTTGAGTGTGAAAAACCCAGCAGCGTTTGGTTCCTACCATACCTCGTTCAAAGGCACTTAAATCTTTTGTCTTGCCCATTCACCCTCTGAATGGCAAACATACACAATCCATGTTTCAATTGTCTCAAGGCTTAAAAAAGTCCTTCTATAACCTGTGTCCTCCCCTTCATCTACAATGATTGAAGTGGATTTAACAAGTGACATCAATAAGGGGTCATAGTTTTCACCTCGATTCACCTGGTCAGTCTTTGTCATGGAAAGAGCAGGTGTCCTTAATGTTTTGTATACTCAGTGTATATTCCACAGTCATGTTCCAAGATCAACAGAGATATGCAAAGACCATGGTCTAACAGTAAGAGTGTGTCGTAGTATTGGACACATTACTATACACTGTGCTTGCTGATTTTGTGGTTTATTGGTAGGTCAAATCTATGTGTGACAAAACCACTGAATCTCTCCATTTAGAATGCTTATTCTGTCTGGGAAACCGGCCCATGCTATAAACAGTTTCATTCGATTCCCGACCCCAGTTTCAATTCAGGTCACTGCAGTTTACCACTTCCTCATGCCGTATTGTCTCCAGGAAGATCCTATTTCCTCGTGGGATGTACTTTGCATGATGATGTTATGGTTTGACGTTATCTTTATATTAATTAAGTCAGATATTCAACATCTAGTAATGTATACTTTCACGTGATTGGGTCTTTATTGTATTAATTGGACCTGGAGTTTTTCCTGACCACATGGCCAGGAAAATCTCCGGTCCCTAATGTCATTAAATCTGCTTGACTGCATATAAGCAGTTTCTAAACCATTAAGGATGCATATAAAAATATGCATATAAATGTACATTTTGGATAAAGCATAAGTGGGTCTTTTACGTTTCACCCCCTCTGAAGACTGTACGATTTAGAAACCAACCAGTCTTCAGTTATATGACAAAACACGGTGTAGACTGGTCAGTGTTGCATTGCTATGGTAACAAAAACACTGTTTCTTATCCATCACAGGCACAGAGAGGGAGAGATAGAGAAAGGGGGAGATGGAGATAACAGAGAGATGTATGAAGGCGAATGAGGGAGGAGGGAAGGAAAAATAAAGAAGGGGGAGAAAAACAGAAAAAGAGAGATGAAAGAGAAAGAGGAACAGAGAGAGAGGGAGAGAGATGGGGTAGAGAGGGAGAGAGAAAGATAGAGGAACTGAGAGAACACAGAGAGAGAGAGAGAGAGAGCGAGGGAGAGGGAGAAAGAGAAAGTCTACCAGAACCACAATGGAATAGATGAAAAACACTTCATTTGAAGTGGCACTACATTCAAATAGCTCCACCTTACCTAACGATCCCAGCTCTTCCTATAGGCCATGTCAGACAAAGGTCAGTGGGTAGGTTGACTAAACACAGACTTGTGGGCTAATAGAGAAGTGTTGAGTGGCTGTCAGTGTAGCAGATGGGCGTCTGTGAAAGTCACAGATCCCCATCCTGAAGTGAAGCCCTTTTTCAGTAGCGCAATAGTTAGGAACGCTTCAGGAGGGTGGTCACGTGTGTTAGCGAGGCAAAGGTCTTGAGTTCGATCCTCGGTATGAGCTGATCAGGGGTATGTGGTACTTCATAAGCAAGCAGCATGACATTGTATACATCAGGGGCTGGTGCAGTTTGAGAGAACTCCATGTCCCTATTCCCAGAGAGGATGATGAAGTGTGTGAGGGTAAATAAGAGATTGGTATGGAGCGGAGATGTCCTAACAGTGGTTCAAGGCTTTGACCACCAGGAGATAACAGCCCCATTGCAGTCTACTACATAGAAATATAATGGGGATGTCCGTTCGAACTTCCTCTCCTCATCTTCTTTCCTTCACCACCACTAATATAACATAAACAGGATTTGATAGATCTAAGTGATTAGGTTGAGCTATATTCAGGCCTTTCAGCGATCCATGGTCATAGGGAGATATCATTGGTCTCAGAACAACCGAGCAGAGAGTGCCGCAGTGGCTACATCTCCGCCATTTCTTAGGCTAGCGGGCAAGGCACTGCTGGATGTTAAGTGCATCTGTGTGCTGATCTGTGCCCCCCAGGCATACGGCATAACCCAGAAAAGACAGTGCTGATAGTCAGTTGGTGAGGCGGGCTGGGGGGATGGGCCGCAGGATGGAACCTCATGATTGCCTTGTTCATCCCACAAGGGGCTTTTTCTGCGACACAGAGGGATAAGAGAGGGTCCTGGAAGCGAACAGCTGCGATGTAAGCCGTGCAAATAGTACTTTTGTCCTTAGCCATGTGTGCTCCAACGTATCCTTCTCAACAAAAAAAACTCTCCAATTTTCTTTCGGTATATAAATCATCGCCACAGACGTTAGCACCGACATGCTAACGCTACCCCGCTAATCAGCAGCAGCAGAAATCAACACTGACCCATTACATTCAGTGGCCTAGCGTCCTGTTCGCCCCGTCCCCAGAAGCTTGTTCCCATTCTCTAAACGTCATGCGTATGTGCTACGCAAAAAAACCTGTCACTGATATTCACTTCTACTCAGTACAACACATTGAATTTAACTTCACACTCTATAATAGAATACTGTATAGAATGGCTGATTTGCTCATATTTGCAAAGGCCTACCTGTGATTTGGCTGGAGGAATGGGAGAAAGGAATATTAATAGTTACACCCATCTAGCACCGGGTCGGACCCTCCTTTGCCTCCAGAACAGCCTGAATTTTTAGGGGCATTCTACAAGGTGTCAGAAATGTTCCACAGGGATGTTGGTCAATGTTGAAGCGATGGCATCACACAGTTGCTGCAGATTGGACGCCGGTACATTCAAGCTGCAAACAGCACGTTCCATCTCATCCTAAAGATGTTCTATTGGGTTGAGGTCTGAGGACCGCGCAGGCCACTCAAGCAAATGGAACTCGCTGTCATGTTCCAGGCAATGTTTTTCCACTCCTCAGTTGTCCAGTGTTGGTGATCGCGTTCCCACTGGAGCTGTTTCTTCTTGTTTTTAGCTGATAGGAATTGAACCCGGTGTGGTCGTCTGCTGCAATAACCCATCCGTGATAAAGATCGACGAGTTGTGCGTTCCGAGATGCTGTTCTGCAGACCACTTGTACTGTGCCGTTATTTGTTTGTTTGTGGCACGCCTGTTAACTTGCACAGTTCTTGCCATTATCCTTCGACCTATCAACTCAAATTTTATTTGTCTCCTCCGCTGAGCGGTTTTCGCCCACGGTGCTGCCGCTGACTGGATGGTTTTGTTTGTCGCACCATTCTCTGTAAACCCTACACACTATTGTGCGTGAAAAGCCCAGGAGGGTGGCAGTTTTTGAGACACTGGATCCTGCGCGCCAGGCACCGATGATCATACCACGCTCCAAGTCGCTTAGGTCACTCGTTTTGCCCGGTCAAACGTTCAAGCAGTAACTGAATACCTCGATGCCTGTCTGCCGGCTTTGTATTGCAAGCCACGGCCACATGACTCAGTTTTGTTGGAGCGATTCATTTTTGTGAACGAGGTGGTGTACCTAATGAACTGGACGGTGAGTGTACATGCATAAGGATCTGCATGTCATTGTGGCAGTTCAGCTAAATGTTATGGCGAAGTAGGGTAAGGGGTGTGACAAATGTAGTGTTTTGTAAAGACGTTTCATGTAATTCTACTACACCTTATATGACTGGAGACATAAGCAAAATCTTTTTTAATACGACAAATTAGTAGCCTACTCTGCTGACACTGACAAACAGATCACCACAAACAACCTTGTCTTGAATGCAACCGGTTGGATGTACTGTCAAACGTTGCAGGCGGCTTATGGTAGAGAAATGAAAATTGACTTCTCTGGCAACAGCTCTGGTAGACATTCCTGCAGTCAGCATGCCAATTGCACAATCCCTCAAAACTTGAGACATCTGTGGCATTGTGTTGTGTGACAAAACTGCACATTTTAGTGGCCTTTTGTCCCCAGCACAAGTTGCACCTGTGTAATGATCACGCTGCCTAATTAAGGATCACCCCCTTTTTGGAGGGGGGGGGGGCCTAAAATGGCATACCCAAATCTAACTGCCTGTAGCTCAGTACCTGAAGCAAGGATATGCATATTCTTGATACACTTTGAAAGGAAACACTTTGAAGTTTGTGGAAATGTGAAATGAATGTAGGAGAATATAACACATTAGATCTGGTAAATGATCGCATATTGAGCAACAACTGTCCCGGTTTAGGGACACCGATCCCGTAGAGCTTCTTGATATGCCACACCAGTCAGATGAATGGATTATCTTGTCAAAGGAGAAATGCTCACTAACGGGGATGTAAACAAATTTGTGCACAAAATCTGAGCGAAATCAGCTTTTTGTGAGTAAGAAACATTTCTGGGATCTTTTATTTCAGCTCATGAAACATGGGGCCAACACTTTACATGTTGCGTTTATATTTTTGGTCAGTGTATAAACATTGATTGGAATAAATAAACACACACACACACACACACACACAAAAGTATATGGAAACCTGCTCGTCGAACAACTAATTTGAAAATCAAATGTCTTAGAAAGTCTATATTGTGTATAAGCAGGCCTGCGTATGTGCAGCTGCCATGAAAGCATCTGGCTATTTCAGACCACCATTTTTTTCATGTTTTATTTATTTAACTAGGCAAGTCAGTTAAGAACAAATTATTATTTTACAATGACGGCCTACCACGGCCGAACCCTCCCCTAACGCGGACGAAGCTGGGCCAATTGTGCGCCACCCTATGGGACTCCCAATCACGACCGGTTGTGTTACAGCCCGGTATCGTCTGTAGTGACACCTCTAGCACTGAGCTGCAGTGCCTTATACCGCTGCGCTACTCGGGAACCAATGCTTTTCAGGAATGTGACATCTCTTGGGGGGGGGTTACCGTACATTCCAGCGTCCACTGCAGGGTGTGTGTGGAGTGGGGTTACTGATATGAGTGACGGGGTGTGGGGTCTTCTTGCTATGTGGTCTGCCTACGGTCTGTCTAAGATCTATTTGTGTTTGTATGACCTAACCAGGCTCCCGCAGAATTTAACTTATGTCGAGGTCCACCCATACCCATTTAAATTCACTGTATCTCTGCCACCATGACCATGGCGTCCATTGCCGTGTGTGAGATATCTCACAGCAGTAGACTGATACTGGAGTAAGCAGAGATGGAACGTTAAAGCCAACCTGTGGTTTGGTTTACCTGTGGTGAGTTTGTTCAAAGGCATTCTCATCCGTCTTGGTTGTGGCTGGTAATGCTCTCTTAATGGCTAGGTGTGGCTCCCTTCATGCCTTATTGCTGCGGTGACTCAGCTGGAGGGCGTGGCTCAGCCAGGCAGCCAATGAGGCACCAGGCACCACCCTGCATACGCCAAGACATGTCAAGGGTGACTTCAGGTAAGGATAACTCAAGAAGCAAACCACAACTGACCTTAGTTCAGTGTCGGTATGCAACTTAATCCTACTCAGGAGGAAGGGATCTCTGCTCTCTCATCACTGTGGGTCTAATGGATAGATCAACCATAGTCAACAAGCAGACAGCAGGCCAGATCGACTCCTGGTTTGAACACACAAGACATGTAAAGTCTGTACAATTGGAGGAAATTAACTTAAAAACAGCTACAGTTGAAGTCAGAAGTTTACAATACACCTTAGCCAAATACATTTAAACTCAGTTTTTCACAATTCATGACATTTAATCCTAGTAAAAATTCCCTGTCTTAGGTCAGTTAGGATCACCACTTTATTTTAAGAATGTGAAATGTCAGAATAATAGTAGAGAGAATGATTTATTTCAGCTTTCATTTCTTTCATCACATTCCCAGTGGGTCAGAAGTTTCATACACTCAATTAGTATTTGGTAGCATTGCCTTTAAATGGTTTAACTTGGGTCAAACGTCTAAGGTAGCCTTCCAAAGCTTCCCACAAAATAGTTGGGTGAATTTTGGCCCATTCCTCCTGACAGAGCTGGTGTAACTGAGTCAGGTTTGTAGGCCTCCTTGCTTGCACACACTTTTTCAGTTCTGCCCACAAATGTTCTATAGGCTTGAGGTCAGGGCTTTGTGATGGCCACTCCAATACCTTGACTTTGTTGTCCTTAAGCCCTTTTGCCACAACTTTGGAAGTATGCTTGGGGTCATTGTCCATTTGGAAGACCCATTTGTAACCAAGCTTTTTTAAATATTTTTTTATTTATCCATTATTTTACCAGGTAAGTTGACTGAGTACACATTCTCATTTACAGCAACAACATGGGGAATAGTTACAGGGGAGAGGAGGGGGATGAATGAGCTAATTGTAAACTGGGGATTATTAGGTGACCGTGATGGTTTGAGGGACAGATTGGGAATTTAGCCAGGACACCAGGGGTTAACACCCCTACTCTTACAATAAGTACCATGGGATCTTTAATGACCTCAGAGAGTCAGGACACCCGTTTGACATCCCATCCAAAAGACAGCACCCCACACAGGGCAGCGGGATATTTTTTAGACCAGAGGAAAAAGTGCCTCCTATTGGCCCTCCAACACCACTTCTAGCAGCATCTGGTCTCCCATCCAGGACCAACCCTGCTTAGCTTTAGAAGCAAGCCAGCAGTGGTATGCAGGGTGGTATGCAGGGTGGTAACTTCCAGACTGATGTCTTGAGATGTTGCTTCAATAAAGCCACAATTTTCCTTCCTCATGAAGCTACCTATTTTGTGAAGTGCACCAGTCCCTCCTGCAGCAAAGCACCCCCACAACATGATGCTGCCACCCCCGTGCTTCACTGTTGGGATGGTGTTCTTCAGCTTGCAAGCCTCCCCCTTTTTCCTCCAAACATAACGATGGTCATTATGGCTAAACAGTTCTATTTTTGTTTCATCAGACCAGAGGCCATTTTTCCAGAAAGTACGATCTTTGTCCCCATGTGTAGTTGCAAACCTTAGTCTGGCTTTTTTTATGGTGGTTTTGGAGCAGTGGCTTCTTCCTTGCTGAGCGTCCTTTCAGGTTATGTCGATGTTGGACTAGTTTTACTGTGGATATAGTTACTTTTGTACTTGTTTCATCCAACATCTTCACAAGGTTCTTTGCTGTTGTTCTGGGATTGATTTGCTATTTTCGCACCAAAGTACGTTCATTTCTAGGAGAAAGAACGTGTCTCCTTCCTGAGCGGTATGACGGCTGCGTGATGCCATGGTGTTTCTACTTGCGTACTATTGTTTGTACAGATGAATGTGGTACCTTCAGGCGTTTGGAAATTGATCCCAAGGATGAACCTGTGGAGGTCTACAATTTTTTTTTTTAGGTCTAGGCTAATTTCTTATGTCAAACAAAGAGGCACTGAGTTTGAAGGGAGGCCTTGAAATACATCCACAGGTACACCTCCAATTGATTCAAATTATATCAATTAGCCTATCACAAGCTTCTAAAGCCATGACATCATTTTCTGGAATTTTCCAAGCTGTTTAAAGGCACAGTCAACTTAGTGTATGTAAACTTCTGACCCACCTGAATTGTGATACACTGAATTATAAGTGAAATAATCTGTCTGTAAACAGTTGTTGGAAAAATTACTTGTGTCATGCAAAAAGTTTGTTAACAAGAAATTTGTGGAGTGGTTGACGAACGAGTTTTAATGACTCCAACCTAAGTGTATGTAAACTTCCGACTTCAACTGTACATTTTCCCGTCACTCAATGGCATAATGCGTTGAATTGCAGGAAATGAGCTTTATAACTGCTATTTTTTTTGTCGCTTCCAACCAACAAACCAATCCTAAACAATTTGTCACCCAAAGCTTACTATGCTGGTTTAGAGGCAAGCAACACTGAACAATGCATGAGAGCACCAGCTGTTCCAGACGACTGTGTGATCACGCACTCCGTAGCCGATGTGAGTAAGACCTTTAAAACAGGTTAAACATACTGATTTCAGCATGCTTATAAGGATGGACATTCAACAAGCACAGCACTTACACAAATGACTGATGATTGGCTATAAGACATTCATAATAAAAAGATTGTTGGAGCTGTTTTGTTAGTATCAAAAGCTGCACTGAAGTCTATCGATCATAGTCATCCAAATCTTGTAATAAATCATGTGGAAATTGAGCAAGATGATTTGACTAAGTTGCTTGGAGTAACCCCGGACTGTAAACTGTCATGGTCAAAACATGTTGATACAACAGTAGCTAAGATGGGGAGAAGTCTGTACGTAGTAAAGCGCTGCTCTGCCTTCTAACAACACTATCAACAAGGCAGGTCCTACAGGCTCTAGTTTTGTCGCACCTGGACTACTGTTCAGTCGCGTGGTCAGGTGCCACAAAGAGGGACCTCTGAAAATTACAATTGGCTCAGAACAGGGCAGCACGGCTGGCCCTTAAATGTACACGGAGAGTTAACAATAATATGCATGTAAATCTCTTATGGCTGAAAGTGGAGGAGAGATTGACTTCATCATTACTTGTTTTTGTAAGAAGTGTTAACACGCTGAATGCACCAAGGTGTCTGTTCAAACTACTAGCACACAGCTCGGACACCCATGCGTACCCCACAAGACATGCCAACAAAGGTCCCTTCACAATCCCCAAGTCAAGAACAGACTATGGGAGGCACACAGTACTACATAGAGCCGTGGCTACATGGAACAATATTCCACATCAGGAAACGATGCAAGCAGCAGAATCGGATTTAAAAAACAGATAAATTTACACCTTATGGAACAGAGGGGAATGTGAAGAGTCACACACAGGCACAGACACCCATACACATTTTTTTTATTTTTTTTATTTCACTTTTATTTAACCAGGTAGGCCAGTTGAGAACAATTCTCATTTACAACTACGACCTGGCCAAGATAAAGCAAAGCAGTGCGAAACAAACATAACAGAGTTACACATGGAATAAACAAACGTACAGTCAATAACACAATAGAAAAATCTATATGCAGTTTGTGCAAATGTAGTAAAATTAGGGAGGTAAGGCAATAAATAGGCCATAGTGGCAAAATAATTACAATTTAGCAATTAAACACTGGAGTGATAGATGTGCAGAAGATGAATGTGCAAGTAGAGATACTGGGGTGCAAAGGAGCAAAATAATTAAAAACAATATGGGGATGAGGTAGTTGGGTGGGCTATTTACAGATGGGCTGTGTACAGGTGCATTGATCAGTAAGCTGCTCTGACAGCTGATGCTTAAAGTGAGTGAGGGAGATATAAGACTCCAGCTTCAGTGATTTTTGCAATTCGTCCCAGTCATTGGCAGCAGAGAACTGGAAGGAAAGGTGGCCAAAGGAGGAGTTGGCTTCGGGGATGACCAGTGAAATATACCTGCTGGAGCGCGTGCTACGGGTGGGTGCTGCTATGGTGACCAGTGAGCTGAGATAAGGTGGGGCTTTACCTAGCCAAGACTTATAGATGACCCGGAGCCAGTGGGTTTGGCAACGAATATGAAGCGAGGGCCAGCCAACGAGAGCATACAGGTTGCAGTGGTGGGTAGTATATGGGGCATTGGTGACAAAACGGATGGCACTGTGATAGACTACATCCAATTTGCTGAGTAGAGTGTTGGAGGCTATTTTGTAAATGACATCACCGAAGTCAAGGATCAGTAGGATAGTCAGTTTTACGAGGGTATGTTTGGCAGCATGAGTGAAGGATGCATTGTTGCGAAATAGGAAGCTGATTCTAGATTTAATTTGGGATTGGAGATGCTTAATGTGAGTCTGGAAGGAGAGTTTACAGTCTAACCAGACACCTAGGTATTTGTAGTTGTCCACATATTCTAAGTCAGAACCGTCCAGAGTAGTGATGCTAGACGGGCGGGCGGGCAGCGATCGGTTGAAGAGCATGCACTTAGTTTTACTTGCATTTAAGAGCAGTTGGAGGCCACGGAAGGAGTGTTGTATGGCATTGAAGCTTGTCTGGAGGTTTGTTAGCACAGTGTCCAAAGAAGGGCCAGATGTATACAGAATGGTGTCGTCTGCGTAGAGGTGGATCAAAGAATCACCCGCAGCAAGAGCGACATCATTGATGTATACAGAGAAAAGAGTCGGCCCGAGAATTGAGCCCTGTGGCACCCCCATAGAGACAGTCAGAGGTCCGGACAACAGGCCCTTCGATATGACACACTGAACTCTGTCTGAGAAGTAGTTGGTGAACCAGGCGAGGCAGTCATTTGAGAAACCAAGGCTGTTGAGTCTGCCGTTAAGAATGTGGTGATTGACAGAGTCAAAAGCCTTGGCTAGGTTGATGAAGACTCCTGCACAGTATTGTATTTTATTGATGGATTGTTTAGATTATGATATCGTTTAGGACCTTGAGCGTGGCTGAGGTGCACCCATGACCAGCTCGGAAACCAGATTGCCCAAGTTGAGAATGTACGGTGGGATTCGAAATGGTCGGTGATCTGTTTGTTAACTTTGCTTTCGAATACTTTAGAAAGGCAGGGTAGGATAGGATAGATATAGGTCTGTAACAGCTTGCGTCTAGAGTGTCTCCCCCTTTGAAGAGGGGGATGACCGCGGCAGCTTTCCAATCTTTAGGGATCTCAGACTATACAAAAGAGAGGTTGAACAGGCTAGTAATAGGGGTTGCAACAATTGCGGCAGATAAGATACGCACTCTTCACACACGTACACATGGATGTTGTATTGTAAATATGTGATAGTGGAGTAGTGGCCTGAGGGGACACACTAAATGTATTGGGTAAAGTGTTATGAAATGTCATGTAATATTTTAAACTGTATATAACTGTCTTAATGTTACTGGACCCCAGTAAGAGTAGCTGCTGCCTTGGCAAATGGGGATCCTTAATAAATACAAATACAAATTAGGATGCGTACTCAGAGCATGCACTGACCAGCTGGAAAGTGTTTTCACTGACATTTTCAATCTCTCCCTGACCGAGTCTGTAATGCCTACATGTTTTAAGCAGATCACCATTGTCCCTGTGCACAAGAATACCAAAGTAACCTGTCTAAATGACTATCGCCCTGTAGCACTCATATCTGTAACCATGAAATGCTTAAAAAGGCTGGCTCACATTAACACCATCATCCTAGACACCCTGGACCTACTCCAATTCACATGCCGTCCCAACAGATCCACAGATGACGCAATCTCTAGTGCACTCCACACTGCCCTCTCCAACCTGGACAAGAAGAACACCTGTGCGAGAATGCTTTTCATTGACTACAGCTCAGTGTTGAACAACATAGTGCCCTCCAAGCTCATCACTACGCTGAGGACCCTGGTAATGAACACCTCCCTCTGCAACTGGTTCCCGCCAGGTAGTGAGGGTTGGGAACAGCACATCTGCCATACTGACACTCAACACAGGGGACCCTCAGGGGTGCGTGCTTAGTACCCTCCTATACTCCCTGTTCACCCACAACAGCGTGTCCGCGCATGACTCCAACACCATCGTTAAGTTTGCTGACTACGGTGGTAAGCCTGATCACCGACAACAATGAGACAGCCTACAAGGAGGATGTCACTGCCAGGACAACAAGCTCTACCTCAACATCAGCAAGTGTATATAGTAAAGTTATCATTACTCATTGTGTATTTATTATTATGGGTTGTTGTTACTTTTCTATTATTTCTCAACTTTCTTTCACTCAGCATGTTGGGAAGGGCCCGTAAGTAAGCATTTCACTGTTAGTCCACACCCATGGTATACGAAGCATGTGACGAATACATTTTGATTTGATTACCTAGTCGATGCTTCTACTACCTGTGTTAAGTTACATTCCTGTCTCAAATGTTATGCTTTGCAGGTTGAAGCAGGAGTTGATCTGACTGACTGTGTGATCACTTTGACAGCTGCTGCCACAGTACTTGGGTGTGTATCCGTGTATGGTTGTTTCAGTGCCATAGCTGACACAGTGTAAAAGAATGACATTGGGGGGGGTGCATTCTTGCATAACTCTAACCTTTCCCCGATACAAGTGGCCTGTTTGAAAGTGTTTACAAGCTGAGGCGAAAGAGGGAGGAAGAGGAAAGAAAGCATCGATAGACGGAGGGTGAGCAAGAGAGCCACTCCATCCTACACACAGCGGTGATGCAAGAAAACCTAGCACCCTCTCCCTGGGTGGGAGGAACGGACGCCTACTTGTTGCGTAACAGAGCTCTCCTCCTCCACGCTCTGCAGAACACAGAGTTATCACACGGTTTATTCCCAGGCTTGGTTTCCCCAGTGTTACACTCTCAGACCTGCTCTTCTAAGCAGCCACTCTCATACAGCAAGCCTTCTCTTTATTACCCTCATGCATTAGCTAGGCCAAATTCACCTCTGCACAAACACTGTGCCGATTAAGCTATGTGATTTAGATGGCTTAGTTGGTTGGAGTACTGGGTCTGATTCTCACGTGTGTATACATATATCTGCTATCGTTTTTGCATTATCTGTATGCCAATATTGAATGTATAGGAAACCCTGCGGACATTATTTATCACAAACACTATCCCTGCAGCATTGGCGGTCATATTCCCTCAGCTCAGTCCCAACCTCTGACGCACTGTAATGCCACTCTCAATCAACACAGGACGACTAACCCGCAAGCCTCATTGATTTGCGATGGCTTGGCTGATTTGGCACCTGCATCTCCCCAGCTCCCCTATTGACCACTATGTAGTCCATTCACTTGGAGTTGAGCCAGCCTGACCATACAATGACCATAGTTTACAACAACAGGCCTGTGACGGATTAGAGATGAGATTCTATGTAGCCTGGGGATCTCTGTTAGCCTGGCCTGGTCATATGCTCTGGCTGGTCATGCACAACACGGCTAGGCTAGCTCTGATCATCAGCCATGAACTGGAATGAATGAATTAATAAATATATTCTATTGATCCCAAGAGAGGGAAATGGGGTTTGCCACTAGCAGCAGCTAACAGAGAATACTGCACAAGCAGTTGTACAGTACAGAATGGAGTATATTGTATGACATATGTACTGTAAATTCATTACACACAGTTGCGGCCAAATATATTGGCACCCTTGCACTTTTCTTAAATCATTTCCTGTTTCTTCTCAAATAAGTTGACATTTAAATGAACCTTTGGTCACCACACCTTACTGGAATTTCAACATTGCAGAACCATATTTTTTTGTCAACTTAAATGTAAACCTTTTGGGGGGTAAATAAATGTTTGAGGGGTGCAGCAGCGTGGGGGGGGGGGGGGGGGGAATTCAAATAGTCTGGGTAGCCACTTGATTAGCTGTTCAGGAGTCTTATGGCTTGGGGGTAGAAGCTGTTAAGAAGCCTCTTGGACCTAGACTTGGCACTCCGGTACCGCTTGATGTGAGCCATGACCAGCCTTTCAAAGCATCTCATGGCTACAGACGCGAGTGCTACGGGTCGGTAGTCATTTAGGCAGGTTACCTTAGTGTTCGTGGGCACAGGGACTATGGTGGTCTGCTTGAAACATGTTGGTATTACAGACAGGGAGAGGTTGAAAATGTCAGTGAAGACACTTGCCAGTTGGTCAGCGCATGCCCGGAGTACACGTCCTGGTAATCTGTCTGGCCCAGCGGCCTTGTGAATGTTGACCTGTTTAAAGGTGTTACTCACATCGGCTACGGAGAGCGTGATCACACAGTCATCCATAACAGCTGGTGCTCTCATGCATGTTTCAGTGTTACTCACCTCGAAGCGAGCATAGAAGTTATTTAGCTCGTCTGGTAGGCTCGTGTCACTGGGCAGCTCTCGGCTGTGCTTCCCTTTGTAGTCTAATAGTTTACAAGCCCTGCCACAGCCAGTGTAGTACGATTCGATCTTAGTCCTATATTGATGGTTTGCCTGTTTGATGGTTCATCGGAGGGCATAGCGGGATTTCTTATAAGATTTCTCTTAAGTCCCGCTCCTTGAAAGCGACAGCTCTAGCCTTTAGCTCAGTGCGAATTTTGCCTGTAATCCATGGCTTCTGGTTGGGGTATGGAAGTACGGTCACTGTGGGGACGACGTCCTCGATGCACTTATTGATGAAGCCGGTGACTGATGTGGTGTACTCCTCAATGCCATCGGAAGAATCCCGGAACATATTCCAGTCTGTGCTAGCAAAACAGTCCTGTAGTTTAGAATCTGCTTCAGCTGACCACTTTTTATAGACTGAGTCACTGGTGCTTCCTGCTTTCATTTTTGCTTGTAAGCAGGAATCAGGATAGAGTTATGGTCAGATTTGCCAAATGGAGGGCGAGGGAGAGCATTGTACGCATGTCTGTTTGTGGAGTAAAGGTGGTCTACAATTTTTTTTCCTCTGGTTGCACATTTAACATGCTGATAGAAATTAGGTAAAACTGATTTAAGTTTCTCTGCATTAGTCCTCGGCCAATAGGAGCGCCACCTCTGGATGAGCGTTTTCCTGTTTGCTTATGGCGGAATACAGCTCATTGAGTGCGGTTTTAGTATCAGCTTCGGTCTGTGGTGGTATGTAGACAGCTACGAAAAATACAGATGAAAACTCTCTTGGTAAATAGTGTGTTCTACAGCTTATCATGAGATACTCTACCTCAGGTGAGCAAAACCCTGAGACTTCCTTAGATATCGTGCACCAGCTATTGTTTACAAATATGCAAATATGCATGAGGGTTAGGATAAGGGTTAATGTTAGGGTTAAGGTGAGAGGATAAGGGTTTCATTGGTATCACGGCTGTCGTAAGGAGAAGCGGACCAAAGTGCAGCGTGTGTGTCGTTCCACATTTTATTTTCACTGTGAAACTTTGCAATACATACACAATAAACTTAACGAACAAAAACAACAAACCGTGATGCAGAGTAGAAACATACAGTAACTCAGAAACAATCTTCCCCAAACCCAGGTGGGAAAAAACCCTACTTAAGTATGATCTCCAATTACAGACAACGAGGACCAGCTGCCTCTAATTGGAGATCATCCCAAACAAAACCCAACATAGAAATACAAAACTAGAACCTGACAACATAGAAAAACTAAACTAGAAAACCCCTGTCACGCCCTGACCTACTCTACCACAGAAAATAACAGCTTTCTAAGGTCAGGACGTGACAATTGGATTTGTGTTGTATTGGATTTGCCCCAAACATAACACTTTGTATTCAAAGTTCATTTATTTTCCTTTTTTGGGGCATTATTACTTAAGTGCCTTGTTGCAAACAGGATACATGTTTTGGAATATTTGTATTTTGTTCAGGCTTCCTTTTCACTCTGTCATTTAGGTTAGCATTGTGGAGTAACTACAACTTTGAATCATCCACATTTTTGTCATATCAAAACCATTAAAATCTAACTGTTTTAAAATCACCATAGGCCTGAGAAGTTTCCTTCGTCTCCGTTAACTGAGTTAGTAAGGGCGCCTGTATCTTTGCAGTGACTGGGTGTATTGACGCACCATCCAAAGACTAATTAATAACTTCACCATGCTCAAAGGGATATTCAGCGTTTGCTTTTTTAAAAAATGTTCATCCATCAACCAATTGGTGCCCTTCTTGGCGAGGCATTGAAAAACCTCCCTGGTCTTTGTGGTTGAATCTGTGCTTGAAATTCACTACTCGATTGAGGGACCTTACCAATTACTGTCACGCCCTGACCTGAGAGAGACGTTTTTCTCTGTTTGGTTAGGTCAGGGTGTGACATGGGGTGGGCATTCTGTGTTGTAATTCTATGTTGGTTTTTCCTTTGATTGGCCTAGTATGGTTTCCAATCAGAGGCAGCTGTCTATCGTTGTCTCGAATTGGGAATCATACTTAGGCAGCCCTTTTCCCCACAGTCAGTTGTGGGATCTTGTCTTTGTTTGGTTGCATGTATTTTTGCACTACGAAGCTTTTTGTTCATTGTGTTTATTGTTTTTTGCTGGTTCACCTTTAAAATAAAATGATGAACCCAACTCACGCTGCGCCTTGGTCTACCTTTAACGACGAACGTCACAATTACACTGTACGTGTGGGGTACAGAGATGGGGTAGTCATTGAAAAATCATGTTAACCACTGTTTTTGAACACAGAATGAGTCCATTATTATGTGATTTGTTAAGCAAATTTTTTTTCCTGAACTTATTTAGGTTTGCAATAACAATGGGGTTGAATACTTATTGACTCAAGACATTTCAGTTTTGAATTCTTTTTTCATAAAAAAAAATCCCACTTTGACATTATGGGGTATTGTGTGAAGATCATTAACAACAAATCTCTATTGAATAAACATTTTATAAAAAGCTTTATTTTAAAATGTCAACTTATTTTAGAAGAAATGGGTGATTATTTAAGAAAAGTGCAAGGGTGCCAGTATAAACTCAGCAAAAAAAGAAATGGGGGGGGGGGGTCAAAATCAAAAGTAACTGTCAATATCTGGTGTGGCCACCAGCTGCATTAAGTACTGCAGTGCATCTCCTCCCCATGGACTGCACCAGATTTGCCAGTTCTTGAGATGTTACCCCACTCTTCCACCAAGGCACCTGCAAGTTCCCGGACATTTCTGGGGGGGGAATGGCCCTAGCCCTCACCCTCCGATCCAACAGGTCCCAGACGTGCTCAATGGGATTGAGATCCGGGCTCTTCGCTGGCCATGACAGAACACTTCCATTCCTGTCTTGCAGGAAATCATGCACAGAACGAGCAATATGGCTGGTGGCATTGTCATGCTGGAGGGTCATGTCAGGATGAGCCTGCAGGAAGGGTACCACTTGAGGGAGGAGGATGTCTTCCCTGTAACGCACAGCGTGGAGATTGCCTGCAATGACAACAAGTTCAGTCCGATGATGCTGTGACACACCGCCCCAGACCATGACGGACCCTCCACCTCCAAATCGATCCCGCTCCAGAGAACAAGCCTCGGTGTAATGCTCATTCCTTCGACGATAAATGCAAATCCAACCATCACCCCATGTGAGACAAAACTGCGACTCGTCAGTGAAGAGCACTTTTTGCCAGTCCTGTCTGGTCCGACAGTGGGTTTGTGCCCATAGGCGGCGTTTTTGCCAGTGATGTCTGGTGAGGACCTGCCTTACAACAGGCCTACAAGCCCTCAGTCCAGCCTCTCTCAGCCTATTGCGGCCAGCCTGAGCACTGATGGAAGGATTGTGCGTTCCTGGTGTAACTCGCGCAGTTGTTGTTGCCATCCTGTACCTGTCCCGCAGGTGTGATGCACTGTGAGGACAATCAGCTGTCCGTCTTGTCTCCCTGTAGGGGTTTCTTAGGCGTCTCACAGTATGGACATTGCAATTTATTACCCTGGCCACATCTGCAGTCCTCATGCCTCCTTGCAGCATGCCTAAGGCACGTTCACGCAGATGAGCAGGGACCCTGGGCATCTTTCTTTTGGTGTTTTTCAGAGTCAGTAGAAAGGCCTCTAGTGTCCTGAGTTTTCATAACTGTGACCTTAATTGCCTACCGTCTTTAAGCTGTTATTGTCTTAACGACCGTTCCACAGGTTCATTGAACAAGCATGGGAAACTATGTTTAAACCCTTTACAATGAAGATCTGTGAAGTTATTTGGATTTTTACGAATTATCTTTGAAAGACAGGGTCCTGAAAAAGGGACGTTTCTTTTTTTGCTGAGTGTATTTGGCCCAACTATACATACTATACAACTTCCAAGTACTGTACATGTATGCAAGTTCCAGATACTGTATGAATACAAAACTTAAAGTACACCACAAAAGGATCAGGCACAACTCTGCTCCACAACACAACTATCCCTCATCACACAAGCAGCGAAGGTGACTGTGGTGTGAATGGAGACTGATGGAAAATAGCACCGTATTTGATACTGTACAGGGAGACATGACATAACTCACCTTCAATCTCACATCCATGAGGGTTCAATTGTGCACGGTAGCTCCACAGAATGGAAAATCTGATGAGGACAGGTAAACGACATGAATACATGAATACATCGATAACTGATTTCCCGCTTTGAGCTCCCCCTCACCCCCGTGCGTGTATGCGAGCGCGTGTGTGTGTTGGGGGATGAGTTATAAGCATCTGCTTTATGTGTGCGTGTGCACTGTATCGATGACTAAGTCTGTTAGCAGAGATGTGAAAGATAGCACACTACTGCATAGAGATGGTGATGGAAATATGTTCACAGAGTGCAACGTGCCTGTGAGTGTACGTTAGTGTGCGCACATGTGCATCAGTGTGAACATGTCTGAATGTGATTGGGTGGTTGGATGGAGTATGGGGAAGTAATCGCAGTTAGCTAACCAGAGGGAGAGAGAAATAGAAGAGAGAAAGAAATAGAGGAGAGAGTGAGAGTTACAGTAGCAGCAACCCCTATGCCCTGTAAGAGTACAGCACTAAAGGAACACCAATGCAATGCTAACAGAACAGGAAGTTACCGCTGAGGCACAAAGGACTATTAGGGTGTTATAAGAGCATTTAAACTGTCGCTCTGGGGACCATCTCCTCCCTCCTTATGCTTTAGAGGCCATTTTCCTCTGTTAGTTGGGACCCTTCACAGTTTAACAACCCACAGGAGCCATCAGGTGTAAGGTGTGATTCACTCCGACTGGCAGAGTAAATAGACTCTGGGAGAGGAAGGGAGAAATACTAAACTGAATACTAAATATGTTTTCTCTCTTACGCGTGACAGAACTGAAGAGTAAGGCAACCCAAACGTATCGACTACACGCTCGTACAGTCCGTAAGAGTCAAGCAGCTCATTAGGTTGACATCGCCATGCCAATTCCGTAATGAGTTGGCAAGAGAGCAGAAACAGACTGGCACCCGGGCTATTGTTGACTGTGCTATAGTTGGCCCACGGCCCTGGATTCTGATCAGCTTTGTCTTGACCTGTCAGCTGGGAGGAGATGGCAATTAAGGACACGTCAATCAACCGCCGGGGAATCTGGTAGAAAGAGTAGCCTGAAATAACAGCTCATATCCGGTTAACATCAACAAAGGCATTTGATTGACAAGCTGAGTAAAATAGTTGGAGGAATAATTGCCACTAATTGCCCATAAGTGCTAGCCAGCTGCCTACCTACCCAGTGGTGTAAAGTACTTAAGTAGTACTTTAACATATTTTTACTTAAGTCGTTTTTTGGGGTATCTGTGCTTTACTATTTCTATTTTTGAGAACTTTTACTTCATTACATTCCTGAAGAAAATATTGTACTTTTTACTCCATACATTTTCCCTGACAACCCAAAGTACTCTTTACATTTTGAATGCTTAGCAGGACAGGAAAACTGTTAAATTCGCGCACTTATCAAGAGAACACATGGTCATCCCTACTGCCTATGGTCTGGCGTGTGAGTGTGAGTGTTGGAGTGTGCCCCTGGCTATCCGTAAATTTTTAAAACAAGAAAATGGTGCCATCTGATTTGCTTGATATAAGGAATTTGAAAGTATTTATACTTTTGCTTCTACTTTTGATACTTGAGTATATTTTAGAAATTACATTTACTTTGATACTTAAGTTTATTTAAAACCATTTTACTAGGTGACTTTCACTTTTACTTGAGTAACTTTCTATGAAGGTATCTTTACTTTTACTCATTTATGACAATTGGGTACTTTTTCCACCACTGTATCGACCATTAACCCAAAATGATCTTCTCCAAATGTATGTTTCGATATCTGGCTAAGCTAGCCGATTGGCATCACCGATGCTAACGGTGTTAGCTAGCACAGAAGCCAAAATGTCCCCTTTGTTACACCTCAAATGAAAGCATTACATTAGTACACTCAGTTTGAGCTGGTTGGCTGGTCTCAGTGACACATTGCACGCCTCTTGTCGGATGCATACGTAAAAGCTATCTGAAGGCTTGTCTTTTGCCTCTGAGTAATGTTACACTAAGCATGACTACATATTTCCATTTCACCAAGCTACAGTATGACCGACGATGCATTTGTATTCATACAAGGTCTCAAACCACTGCGCTGTGACTAAATGATCTCCCTATCCATCTCCGACACACTCAGCGCAATAACCAGCCTCTTCACGGCAAAGAAAGTGTTTGGTTTTGAGGAGCACCTTCATGTGATTCATTTGTTCAAGAGAGTATCCTGCACTGTGCTGATATTAAAGCAAGCTGGGAAGTGAACATTCAACTCACCTTGGTGAAGGTCGCATGATATAATACATAACACAAGCACGCACATGTTACAATATCGCAGGCACTGACACATACTGTAGCTACAGTCACAGTTATGCATGCATCTAAACCCTGTTGCGCACACACACACACACACACACACACACACACACACACACACACACACACACACACACACACAACCAGTGAAAGGCTTTACAGTTCAAGGACAATCTCTCGGGAATTTTGCACTTAGTGAGCACTGCGTCTGCATTATTCAACAAGCCAGTCACAGAATATCAGAGAGGGCAAGACAGAGTGTTGCTACACTGTATACTCTCAGCAAACCAAACTGAACGCAGCATCCACTGCAGCTCATACAGTCCACACAATACAGCTCATATGCCCTTACTTCACATGCTTCATACATAATGCACATCTTTTCCCCTGGTGGATAATAGAGCGGGGAACAATTAGCTCAGCTCATCATCCCATTTGTGTGAATCAAAGGAGGGAGGAGTGAAAAGAGAGTGCTGGTAGCAGGTCTACAATACCAAGAAACAATCCTACTTATCCATTCAGTCTCTCTCCCTCTCTATTCAGTTTTGTTCACAATGAGTTCCTAGACACCAGCAGTGGAGGGGATTTGTAATACGACTAATAATAATAATAATAATGTCCTCTCCACCAGTCAGTCTCAGTAGGTGCCACACACACAAACCCTGGTGCCAGCCACTCAGAGGGCCCGGGCTCAGGGCGTTTAAATTGACTTTAATTACAGTAGTTGGTTGGTGAACTGGAGCACACAGGCCTAATTGCTATGCTTTCTCTGCTATTCCCCCGTAAGCACGCCTCCTCAATGTGTAGACCACCTCCTTCTTGCTCGTTCCATCAACACGCACACAAAGAGCCTATCATCAGAGAGGGAATAATGGAGCATAGTGGATAAGCTGGCTTCTCATTTAGAGTAAAGCTTCAGTACTGTGAATCGGTAGTTATAAGGGGTATGTTCGCAAAAGTAATGGTTTGTATTGTACATACCATCTTGGCTGTCCATCGTAGACGATGATGACAAGTCTCGTCTTTAGGATGGGGAGGGCTGGTGCGTGGAGTTTGATATGGGAGTCGCACACTCTGCTGCAGGTGGGTCACCACTTCCTCTCTGCTTACCTCATGTAAAAATAAATGTCCCCAACAAGTTATTCCTTTTCTGTACACATATGGCACACGTGCAGGACTTTCATTTTGACATGAGGTAAGCAGAGGGGAAGTGGGATAACAACAGACCCACGTTTGGGAAGTGTTTAATAACACGATCCGTTAGAAATTTTGTTTCAAATTCTGCCTGTTACAATGACTAACCGTCCTGCCCAACGGCAGAGTAAGTTGAAATGGAATTGTTTTTAACTTATGGTTTCCCACAGACTTTTTGTGCAACCCAATACAATTGAAAGCAACGCTACTGCATGTAAATATACCCGCGTTGCTAAAAGACTAAAATCACCAGGAATTCAGCCAAAAATGTGTTTAATTTAGGAAATCAGTTCACCTGTAATTATTCCTATAAATAAAAAAATATACATGTGATCGTGTCTTAATGTAATCAAGGTATGAAATTATAATATTTGAAAATATTCTATTTTTGAGCTTAGTTGTGGACAATTTGCAGTGTACTAATAATTATAATTATGTTGCGGGCCAGACCATCCGCTCCGACAAAAATCGGCCTGCGGCTGAATCTGTTTGTCTACCCCTGAATAGCCCCCATTACATTACACATAAGAGTCAATGGACGAAGGAATCTTCTGTACTGGGGACTTTAATTAAAGGGTCCCTACTCTCGATCTGAACATTAGGGTTAGTGTTCCCACACAGCCATATCTTCATGTTACAGCGCTTGTTTACGGAAGACATAGGCAGCCACCTGTGCCAACTATACTGAACGCAGCATGTAAAGTGTTGGTCAAGTGTTTCATGTGCTAAAATAAAAAATCCACACAAAAAGCTTATTTCTCTCAAATTTTGTGCACAAATGTGTTTACATCCCTGTTAGTAAGCATTACTCCTTTGCCAAGATAATCCATCCAACAGACAGGTGTGGCATTTCAAGAAGCTGATTAAACAGCATGATTATTACACGGGTGCACCTTGTGCTGGGGACAATAAAAGGCCACTAAAATGTGCAGTTTTGTCACACATCACAATGCCACAGATGTCTCATGTTTGAAGGTGCGTGCAATTGGCATGCTGACTGCCGGAATGTCCACCAGAGCTGTTGCCAGAGAATTGAATGTTAATTTCTCTATCATAAACTGCCTCGAATGTCATTTTAAAGAATTCGGCAGTACATCCATCCGGCCTCACAACCGCAGACCACGTGCAACAACGCCAGCCCAGGACCTCCACATCTGGCTTCTTTACCTGCGAGATTGTCTGAAGAGGGGAGGTGAGGAGTATTTTTGTCAGGAGAAAAACAAATTCAAATCAAATGTATTTATATAGCCCTTCTTACATCAGCTGATATCTCAAAGTGCTGTACAGAAACCCAGCATAAAACCCCAAACAGCAAGCAATGCAGGTGTAGAAGCAATTCTGATTGGCTGGGCCTGGCTACCCAGCGTGTGTCCTTATACGAACTGTAACTCAGTCAAATCTTTGAAATTGTTGCATGTTGCGTTTATATTTCGTTCATATTTTTGTTTAGTATAGCTATCTAGCATGCTCTGAATACCTGTGTGTAAGATCACTGGAGAGGAAGTGTAGTTCATCAACTGGAGGCACACACAGTGTATGGACCTGTGCAAAACTGCAACAGTAAGTGTATTTATTTTATTTGAAAGCTTTTTCTCTGACATTAAAGATAAGGGACATGTCAGCGTATGTTTCGAAAAACGTTTCGAAAGCAATGAATGACGTTTCTAAACGTTAAAACACAGTGTCAGATTTGTAGTTTACACAGAGCCAAATGTGGGTAAACGTAATGGCTGAAAACCCTACTGTGCATTCGGAAAGTAATCGGACCCCTTGACTTTATCCACATTTTGTTACGTTACAGCCTTATTCTAAAAATGGATTAAATCGTTTTTCCCCCTCATCAAGCTACACACAATACCCGATAATGACAAAGCACAAACCGGTTTTTAGAAATGTTTGCTATTTTGTTTTAAAAAATAACTGAAATGTCACATTTACATAAGTATCCAGACCCTTTACTCAGTACATTGTTGAATCACCTTTGGCAGTGATTACAGCCTCGACTCTTCTTGGGTATGACGCTACAAGCTTGGCACACCTGTATTTGGGGAGTTTCTCCCATTCTTCCCTGTAGATCCTCTCAAGCTCTGTCAGTTTGGATTGGCAGCATTGCTGCACAGCTATTTTCATGTCTCTCCAGAGATGCTCGATCGGGTTCAAGTCCGGGCTTTGGCTGGGCCACTCAAGGACATTCAGAGACTTGTCCCGAAGCCACTCCTGCGCTGTCTTGGTTGTGTGCTTAGGGTCGTTCTGTCGTTCCCCAGATCTGTGCCTCGAAACAATCCTGTCTCAGAGCTCTATGGACAATTCCTTCTACCTCATGGCTTGGTTTTTGCTCTGACATGCACTGTCAGCTGTGGCACCATATATAGACAGGTGTGTAACTTTCCAAATCATGTCCAATCAATTACATTTACCACAGGTAGACTCCAATGAAGTTGTAGAAACATCTCAAGGATGATCAATGGAAACACCTGAGCTCAATTTCGTGTCTCATAGGAAGGGTCTGAATACTTATGTAAATAAGGTATTTCTGTTTTTATTTGTAATAGATTTGCCAAAAAATCTCTAAAACGCTGTTTTCACTTTGTTATTATGGGGTATTATGTGTAGATTGCGATGGATTTTTTTTCATTTAATCCATTTCAGAATAAGACAAAGGGTTTGAATACTTGCCGAAGGCACTGTACATACAGAGAAGAAGGGTTTTCGAGAGCTAGCCCGACCCTAGTGCAGCTGTAATCAAGCGGGTCGGATCTGCTGGCTAGCACAAACTGAACTTTAAAGAATTCCAGCTCATAGTTGCCATAATGTTGGCTGAGATCTAAGACGAGGACTCCAAAGTAGGACTCCCGCCATGGGATTCTCCAGCCTATTTAAGGGCACTATTTATAAACTGGCAGCACTGGGGTGGACAAGAAGCACTACTGTCTAAAATGAACAATTCTCAATTAACCCATGATCAGTGTAACTTTCACAAGTAATTAATAAGAGGAAGATATACAAATCGTATCTGCATTAGTCAATGAATCAATCAATATATCAAGCGTCATAATCGCATTGGGAAATACGAGACAGCCAGGCTTAAATATATTTGGGCTATCATTTTCTTTCTCTGATTGGAAGGCCGCGGTGAAAGCCTAATAGCGCCATGCAGCAGTTGTTTGTTGGTTAAAAGTTTAAAATCAGTAGCCTAAATGAAATACACGGAGCCCGGTCAAGTCCAAATATGCATTACTGTTTCAAATACATTTGTTTACCTTGTACAACGTTACTGTTAACTTGCATCTTGTCTTTGTCTGAGTTTCTCTCTCCAGGACAGGACAGAGTAGAGTGTTGGAGTTGCGATCTGCAGGTAGGCTTTGGGTGCGTTCCAGGAGTGTGCGCGCTTGATTGAACGTCCTTTTGACGGTGCTACTCTCAAAAGTATTGCTGGTGATAAAACTATTATGCTCAGCATTTCTATATTTAATAATTAAGCTAAATGTATACTTCAAATGGAAAATATAATTTAAAATGTATGCTATGTTGTGGAAATATTCATGTTTAAAATACACTGAACAAAAATATAAACGCAACATGCAACAATTTCAAAGATTTTACTGAGTTACAGTTCATATAAGAAAATCAGTTAATTGAAATAAATAAATGAGGTCCTAATCTATGTATTTCACATGATTGGGAATACAGATACCTTAAGTATACAGATACCATGATTGGTCACAGATACCTTAAGCGTGAATGCTGTCGTACGCGTTGATCCAGAGGATCCCAAACATGCTCAATGGGTGACATGTCTGGTGAGTATGCAGGCCATGGAAGGACTGGGAAATGTTCAGATTCCAGCAATTGTTTACAAATACTTGCAACATGGGGCCGTGCATTATCATGCTGAAACATGAGGTGATGGCTGCGGATGAATGGCACGACAATGGGCCTCAGGATCTCATCATGGTGTCTCTGGGCATTGAAACTGCCATCGATAAAATGCAATTGTGTTTGTTGTCCGTAGTTTATGCCTGCCTATACCATAACCCCACCGCCACCATGGGGCACTCTGTTCACAACGTCAACATCAGCAAACCGCTCACTCACGCAACGCCATACACGCTGTCTGCCATCTGCCTGGTACACTTCAAACTGGGACTTACCCGTGAAGAGCTCACGTCTCCAGTGTGCCAGTGGACATTGAAGGTAAGTATTTGCCCACTGAAGTCGGTTATGACGCCGAACTGCAGTCAGGTCAAGACCCTGGTGGGGACGACAAGCATGTAGATGAGCTTCACTGAGACGGTTTCTGACAGTTTGGCAAGAAATTCTTTGGTTGTGCAAACCACCCACAGTTTCATCAGCTGTCCAGATGGCTGGTCTCAGACGATCCCGCAGGTGAAGAAGCCACATGTGGAGGTCCTGGGCTGACGTAGTTACATGTAGTCTGTGGTTGTGAGGCCAATTGGATGTACTGCCAAATTCTCTAAAATGACGTTGGAGGCGGCTTATGGTAGATAAATGAACATTAAATTATCTGGCAACAGCTCTGGTGGACATTTTCTGCAGTCAGCATGCCAATTGCATGCTCCCTCAAAACTTGAGACATCTGTGGCATTGTGTTGTGTGACAAAACTGCACATTTTAGAGTTGCCTTTTATTGTCCCTAGCATAAGGTGCACCTGTGTAATGATCATGCTGTTTAATCAGCTTCTTGATATGCCACATCTGTCAGGTGGATGGATTATCTTGGCAAAGGAGAAACGCTCACTAACAGGGATGTAAACACATTTGTGCACTACATTTGAAAGAAATAAGCTTTTTGTGCATAAGGACAATTTTGGGGATCTTTTATTTCAGCTCATGAAACATGGAACCAACACTTTACATGTTGCGTTCATATTTTTGTTCAGTATAATTAGCACAGGCAGCTGCCTATGTATATTTAAAATGGAAAATAGAATTTTGAATTCATGCTTTGCGGTGGAAATACTCATGTTTAAAATATGTAACTTACTTGCCTTCCTTTGGTATCTTCCAGGTATGGTGGGGCTATATAATCAGCTATCAGGCGGCCTCAGGTTCAGAATTAGATTAGGGTAGTGTGGCAGCGGCTCGCACACAGGTCAGTTTAAAGCTCAGGTGAGGTAAACTTTCTGGGCTTTTAGTACTGCAGGGTTTTGCAGGGTTATTTGTCGTTAAGATTTAAAGCAGCAGTCAACTTAAGCTTTGCTTTTTGAAGCATCAACACAATCTTTCTGTACAAAGTTCCTGCAAGATTTTGGTTCTTTTGGTCTTTGAGCCCTACGAGAAAATAAGTAACCTTGGTTGCACGACTCTCCTTCCACTCCACTAACACCTCCTTGTTGCCAATACCTTTTAAGGCCACAAGCCTCTTTCCTACACCATCCCCATGCATTTTCTTCACAAGAGTTTTGTACTTCTTGTACTTAGATTTTTGGCTGGTTTCTGCTCATTCATCACTACACGAATCAACTTGTTTACTCTGCTGTATTTGCATGTTAAAACAACCCTATTGCCCTTTACAACTGCAACCTGGCCAAGATAAAGCAAAGCAGTGCGACAAAAACAACAACACAGAGTTACACAAACAAACGTACAGTCAATAACACAATAGAAAAATCTATATACAGTGTGTGCATATGTAGATAGGCAATAAATAGGCCATAGAGGCGAAATAATGACAATTTAGCATTAATACTGGAGTGATAGATGTGCAGATGATGATGTGCAAGTAGAGATACTGGGGTGCAAAAGAGCAAGAGGGTAAGTAATAATATGGGGATGAGGTAGTTGGGTGGGCTATTTACAGATGGGCTGTGTACAGGTACAGTGATCTGTAGGCTGCTCTGACAGCTGATGCTTAAGTTAGGGAGAGAGATATAAGACTCCAGCTTCAGTGATTTTTGCAATTCGTTCCAGTCATTGGCAGCAGAGAACTGGAAGGAAAGGCGGAAGTGTTGGCTTTGGGGGTGACCAGTGCAATATACCTGCTGGAGCACGTGCTACGGGTGGGTGTTGTTATGGTGACCAGTGAGCTGCGATAAGGCGGGGCTTTACCTAGCAAAGACTTATAGATGACCTGGAGCCAGTGGGTTTGGCAACGGATATGTAGTGAGGGCCAGCCAACGAGAGCATACAGGTCGCAGTGGTGGGTAGTATATAGGGCTTTGGTGACAAAACGGATGGCACTGTGATAGACTACATCCAGTTTGCTGAGTAGAGGGTTGGAGGCTATTTTGTAAATTACATCACCGAAGTCAAGGATTGGTAGGATAGTCAGTTTTACGAAAGTATGTTTGGCAGCTTGAGTGAATGAGGCTTTGTTGCGCAATAGGAAGCAGATTCTAGATTTAATTTTGGATTGGAGATGCTTAATGTGAGTCTGGAAGGAGAGTTTACAGTCTAACCAGACACCTAGGTATTTGTAGTTGTCCACGTGTTCTAGGTCAGAACCGTCCAGAGTAGTGATGCTAGTCGGGCGGGAGGGTGCGGGCAGCAATCGGTTGAAGAGCATGCACTTAGTTTTACTTGCATTTAAAAGCAGTTGGAGGCCACGAAGGAGTGTTGTATGGCGTTGAAGCTCGTTTGGAGGTTTGTTAGCACAGTGTCCAAAGAAGGGCCAGATGTATACAAAATGGTGTCATCTGCGTGGAGGTGGATCAGAGAATCACCAGCAGCAAGAGTGACATCACTGATATATACAGAGAAAAGAGTCGGCCCGAGAATTGAACCCTGTGGCACCCCCATAGAGACTGCCAGAGGTCCGGACAACAGGCCCTCCGATTTGACACACTGAACTCTATCTGAGAAGTAGTTGGTGAACCAGGCCAGGCAGTCATTTGAGAAGCCAATGCTATTGAGTCTGCCGATAAGAATGCAGTGATTGACAGAGTGGAAAGCCTCGGCCAGGTCGATGAAGACGGCTGCACAGTAATGTCTCTTATCGATAGCGGTTATGATATCGTTTAGGACCTTGAGTGTGGCTGAGGTGCACCCATGACCAGCTCGGAAACAAGATTGCATAGTGGAGAAGGTATGGTGGGATTCAAAATGTTTGGTGATCTGTTTGTTAACTTGGCTTTCAAAGATTTTAGAAAGGCAGGGCAGAATGGATATAGGTCTATAACAGTATGGATCTAGAGTGTCTCCCCCTTTGAAGATGGGGATGACCGCGGCAGCTTTCCAATCTTTGGGGATCTCAGACGATACAAAAGAGAGGTTGAATAGGCTCGTAATAGTGGTTGCAACAATTTCGGCTGATAATTTTAGAAAGAGAGGATCCGGATTGTCTAGCCCAGCTGATTTGTAGGGATCTAGATTTTGCCGCTCTTTCAGAACATCAGCTGTCTGGATTTGGGTGAAGGAGAAGCAGGGGGGGGGGGTAAGTTGCTGCAGGGAGTGCTGAGATGTTGGCCGGGGTAGGGGTAGCCAGGTGTGGCCAGCTGTAGAAAAATGCTCATTGAAATGATCGATTATCATAGATTTATAGGTGGTGACAGTGTTTCCTATCCACAAGCGCAGTGGACAGCTGGGAGGAGGTGCTCTTAGTCTCCATGGATTTTACAGTGTACCAACCAAAACCTTTTGGAATCAGTGCTACAGGAAGTAAATTGCTGTTTGAAAAAGCTAGCCTTAGCTTTCCTAACAGACTGAGTATATTGGTTCCTAACTTCCCTGAAAAGTTGCATATCGCAGGGGCTATTCGATGCTAATGCCAAATGCCACAAGATGTTTTTATGCTGGTCAAGGGCAGTCAAGTCTGGGGTGAACCAAGGGCTATATTTGTTCTTAGTTCTACATTTTTTGAATGGGACATGCTTATTTAAGATGGAGAGGAAGGCACTTTTGAAGAGCAACCAGGCATCCTCTACTGACGGGATGAGGTCAATATCCTTCCAGGATACTTGGGCCAGGTCGATTAGAAAGGCCTGCTTGCTGAAGTGTTTTAGGGAGCGTTTGACAGTGATGAGGGGTGGTCGTTTGACCGCGGACCCATTACGCATGCAGGCAATGAGGCAGTGATCGCTGAGATCCTGGTTGAAGACAGCAGAGGTGTATTTAGAGGGCAAGTTGGTCAGGATGATATCTAAGAGGGTGCCCATGGTTACGGATTTAGTGTTGTACCTGTTAGGTTCCTTGATAATTTGTGTGAGATTGAGGGCATCTAGCTTAGACTGTAGGATGGCCGGGGTGTTAAGCATGCCCCAGTTTAGGTCACCTAACAGTACGATCTCTGAAGATAGATGGGGGGTGATCAATTCACATATGGTGTCCAGGGCACAGCTGGGGGCTGAAGGGGGTCTACAACAAGCTGCAACGGTGAGAGACTTGTTTCTGGAAAGGTGGATTTTAAAAGTAGAAGCTCGAATTGTTTGGGCACAGACCTGGATAGTATGACAGAACTCTGCAGGCTATCTCTGCAGTAGATTGCAACTCCGCCCCCTTTGGCAGTTCTATCTTGTCGGAAAATGTTATAGTTAGGGATGGAAATTTCAGGATTTTTGGTGGCCTTCCTAAGCCAGGATTCAGACATGGCTAGGACATCCGGGTTGGTGGAGTGTGCGAAAGCAGAGAATAAAACCAACTTAGGGAGGAGGCTTCTAATGTTAACATGCATGAAACCAAGGCTTTTACGGTTACAGAAGTCAACAAATGAGAGCGCCGGGGGAATGGGAGTGATGCTGGGGCCTGCAGGGCCTGAATTAACCTCCACATCACCAGAGGAACAGAGGAGGAGTAGGATAAGAGTACGGCTAAAGGCTATAAGAACTGGTCGTCTGGTGCGTTCGGAACAAAGAGTAAAAGGAGCAGATTTCTGGGTGCGGAAGAATAGAATTAAGGCATAATGTACAGACTGGTATGGTAGGATGTGAGTACAGTGGAGGTAAGCATAGGCATTGAGTGACGATGAGAGAGGTTTTGTCTCTAGAGGCACCATTTAAGCCAGGTGAGGTCACCGCATGTGTGGGGGGTGGAACAAAAGGGCTAGCTAAGGCATATTGAGCAGGGCTGGAGGCTCTACAGTGAAATAAGACAAAAACAGCAGTAGACAAGGCATATTGACATTATGGAGAGGCATGTGTAGCCGAGTGATCATAGGGTCCAGTGAGTAGCTTGGCGAGCTGGAGGCCAATTCAGACAGCTAGCAGGCCGGGGCTAGCAGACGTTCCTCAGGGGTACGTCGCAACGGAAGAGCCTGTTGAAACCCCCTCGGACGGTTATGTTGGCAGACCAGTCGTGATGGATCGGCGGGGCTCCGTGTCGGCAGCAAAGGTTCCAGGCCAATTGGCAAAAGAGGTATTGAAGCCCAGGAATTGTCTGATTGATCTCTTCGGCTAGCCGGGAGATGGGTCTAGCTCCAGGCTAGCTCCAGGCTAATTGGTGCTTGCTTCTGAACAGAGACATTAGCCAGGAGTAGCCACTACGATAGCAGCGAGCTAGCTGCGATGATCCAGAGTAAAGGTTCAGAGCTTGCGGTAGGAATCCGGAGATCTGGTAGAGAAAAAGCAGTCCGATATGCTCTGGGTTGATATCGCACTGTGCCGATTGGCAGGAATTGACCGGGCTGAGGCTGGCAGATGTCCTAGTTAACGGTGATGACCGCTAGCAGTGGCCAACTGACTACTAGCTAGTAGCTAGTTAGCTGGCTAGCTTCTGAAGGGGGTTCCGGTTATAAAGTATAAAAAATAGCAGATCCATACCACATTGGGTGAGGCGGGTTGCAGGAGAGTATGTTCAGTCCGTAGATGGAAATTGAGATTAAAAATATTTAAAAAATATATGAAATATATACGAAGAAAAACGATACATACAAGGGACAAGACAAACAAAACAGACATCCGACTGCTATGCCATCTTGGACAAACATTTGAAACAACAGTCCACAAAATAATGCTCTGTTTACATTACATCAACATTACAGTACATTTATACATTATTTTATGTAAATTACAATATAAATTCTTGAATTACAGTCTGAGGTGGAATTGGGAATGGAATGCATGGGGACAGAGTTCCTAACATGAAAATCTCAGGGGAAACATTTTCACTTGTATATATATTTTTTATTATTATGACAGTGTTGAGTTCTTCTCAATGTAATTCCCAATTCCACCCCTTATTACAGTGACCCTAGCTCACACATAGCCCATTTACACACTGGGCCTACTGCCAACATTACTTAAGTATCCACAGATTCAAGATATGGTCAAGATACGAGGCCTCACACTACTTTATAGGCCTATCTCTATCAGTCATCATACACTGAAACTAAATTACAGTAGGCCTGCCCTACACCTAACTCCACCCACAGTGTTGGAAAACTGCACTGAAAACCGTAGGTACATTGGGTTGGGCTAGTTTTTATCTTATCTATCTTCAGTAAATCTCCACCAGGATTTTCAGGTTGTTAATTGGAACTCAGGGCATGAATAGTGCAAGAGACTTTGGCTTATGTGCGATGTAAACAACGCACTAAAGCAGCGTTTCCCAAACTCGGTCCTTGGGCCCGCCCTTGGTGCACGTTTTGGTTTTTGCCCCAGCACTACACAGCTGATTCAAATAATCAAAGCTTGATGATGAGTTGGTTATTTGAATCAGCTGTGTAGTGAAATGTGCACCAGGACCGGGTTTGGGAAACCCTGCCTAAAGGACTGCGCCCTCGTTTCTTGTGAAATCAAGTCACTGTCTTTTCACAATGGTCCTAGCATTAAAACATGATCTCTTGTTATGCCTCACAGACCACTAAAGCCACTTCTATAATCCTACTCCCACACATGAATCCATCATGCAGCT
Organism: Salmo trutta; assembly: GCF_901001165.1. Taxonomy (NCBI): domain Eukaryota; kingdom Metazoa; phylum Chordata; class Actinopteri; order Salmoniformes; family Salmonidae; genus Salmo; species Salmo trutta. The sequence goes on from NC_042981.1 coordinate 38,120,347, forward strand.
ACTGAATATAACCTATAATCAGTACTCAGCCTTTGCTTTGGCCTCGGTTTCTCCTCGACTCTCACACCATGCTACAGTATATAGCCTGTTTAGTAGTTTCTTAAAAATGACAAATGTTTTCAAGGGAAATAAATAAACAAATACAATATACAGGCATTTGGGTTCATGTTTTTCCCACTTTATTTTGATCTTCTTTTTTGCCTTTTCACTTGACACACACTCCCAACTGACATCAGGCTTCACACAGAGCCAGGAGGCAAGAGGAGAGAAGCCAGCCAGCCAGCCTCCAGACAGTGTGAGACAGTCTGCCCAGTCATTATGAGCAATAAATAGCAGGACTAGGCGGCAGTCAACCGTGAAGAGGAAAAGAGTCAAAATAAAGCACGATGGATGAGAGCAATATCATCTCCATTATTTCCCTTATTCATTATTCTCACAAACCTTTCAGACTTTGTTTCTGTTGTTGTTGAAACACCAACGAAAAGGCATTCAAGGAAAGCTAATTCCAACAGGAGCAAAGATCGCGATTGACTGAAAAGATGCTCTTAATATTCCATGCATCATCTCTTTTTCTCTCTCTCGCTCTCTCTGCCTCTCTCCATCCCTCTCTCTTTGTCAATTTGGACAGGTTATTGGAGACTGATTGCCATGACTAAGATCCCAATTAGGCTGACTGCTGCTGGTGGCTTAAATAATGGAAGGTTACCTTGGACATTTATGACTCAGCAGCACTTTCGGCTTTAAATCAAGCCTTTTCGTCTATTGGACTCATATCCGTCCTGTCTATCTGTACAGGCAGGGTAGTGAGTGAGAGTCAGTAGGACTGTTGCCAGGCAGGCAGGTTTCAGTAGAGACGAACAACACCCAAGGGCTTCTCTGACTTACGTAACCCTATGCCTGCCTGTTCAGTTACTGAGCAGCCTTTGGAATCTACTTTTCATACTGGAGGTGAGACGGGGTGGCGGTCACACTAGTGCTGAGGTAGATAAGGGGAATGTATGCAAGAAGGGGAAATTGAAGATGGCCGTTCATCACTAAGCACACATGGAGCCTCACAAAAAGCAAGCTGTGTTTTGTGCTTGAGGCAATAGGCATAGCTTAAAATCCAATTTTTAGAAAACCTTGCTGCTTCTTCTCTGCTTCCTCTTCATTCACTTAATGCCCTGTGGGTAGCTTCCTCAAAAACAGAATGCAAAGGTGTTTGATAACCATTTGTCCAAAGAGGCCAGAAAGGCAAAAGGCCCAAATGTAATTGTAATCATTTCACTGTCTATGACATCATCTTCAAATCTGTCATATCTCTGCAAAATCAAATAGGTTGTGAACAAGCCTACATTTAGCAGACAGATACCCCCTTGAAAGCAAAGATACATCTATAGGGAAATGAGTCAAGATTCAGGGCAAAAAGAGTACGCTATAACATAACTAGCCTCCCTTCTCTGTTCAGTCATAGCAAATGGGGTTCTAGACTTTCAGGGCTTGTGAGGGGACATTCCAGACCTGTAACTTATCCATTTGTGAGGCAACTGTAAAGAAACCCTAATAGCCTACAGGCCCTTTTCCCTCAAACAATCAAGAACACCCAAACCAACCCCATGAAATCACAGAGACTGCACTATCCATCACAACGAAAGTGTCAGGACTGAGCTGAGCATGATGAAATAATTAACCCACAAAACACGTTCATCATCTAGGCCTACCTATTACATCCCGTGGGGATTTGCGTAGCCTTGTCTCAGTCAACCAAAATCACAGCAGTGTAGCCTACTTCAAAGTTGACAAAATCACAGGTTTTTATGATGAATGGACGTGGCATTGATGCTCTGTGTTTTCCACTGTAGATTGTTCCCACGACACTGTGTGAGACCATTCAGGGCCCTTCTGGGAGACTGCGAGCCTTTCATTTCAGCTAATGCATGCTGCCAATTATCGGACAATAAAACCACAGGGCAGACAGACTCGACAGAGACAAACAAATGGCTGCTGAAAGTGGCTAATGGTGAGGGTGCAATGGGATACTGTTTAAAAATAACAATAATAATAAAAACATATGTTGGTTATATTTCTGAGTGGGGGTGGGGGGTATTAGCTTTGAAGATAAGATTCGGAGAGAGAATATCAGTTGATTGGGAAGAAGAAGGACGCTGGACACTGACCTCATTGAAAAAAACATATGATCAATAAAATTCACAGGATGAGGTCTGAATAAGAAAAATAATTTTCCAGATTACACCCCTGTTCGGCTGGTGTCAATTAAATATTTCTCAATAGCATATCCAGCTGTGGACATCTGCTATGATCACAATGCATCTAGGCGTAGGATTCGATTAGACAGGTGGATTTCCCATGTCTGTGACCCCAGAGATGAGAGGAATGGCACTGAGCCCCGCGTGCCTATCGCCAGACCACTTCTACCACTGTGATGCTATTTTTTTAGAAACCAAGCCACACATTATAAGGCAATCACAACAATCATAGCAAGTTATGACTCGGAAGTCACCTTTTCATCTAGGGGCTACAAATCATGGCCACAGGGGAAACAACATGAACACAAGGGGATGCAGATGACCCAGACAGTTGATCATCCGAGGCATAATATCACCATCAAGATTCGGGGACATTTCCCCATGGGTGAAATTCAATACGGAAAAGGCAAGTCGGTATTTGAAACAAAGAATGTAATAAATTGGTCTGTGCTCTGTGTGCCCTATTACCAGCATCATGTGTTCTGTGCAGTGAACATTTTATTAAAGCCATCATTTGCTTTAGTGAGCACTAATATGGGGTAATTTGGTCAAGGTTGTATGGCCGACATCACCCATAAAATCAAAGTTTCAGAGGGAGAAAGGGTATTAAGGGGGAATTAGGAATATCTAGCGTGCCACGCCCGCCTCGTGCATATGGAAGTGGGCAGGAACTAAGGATAACCATGGCAACGGTGACGTCTTCTCCCTTGTTCTAATTGGAGGAAACCCCGTGGCCCCAGCTGCAGCCTACAGACAAGTCGAACATGTCCCTGAACTCCCGCCCCCTTTCCCCGCGCAAAATAGCTACTGGCTAGTATCTCTAGAAACCATCGTTGACAGGTGAACATTTATATTTCTGATTGGAAAATCATTCTCAGCTAGAGCCGCCCTAGCATGTTGGGTTGAATTGCATGTCTGCTGTTTTTCCACTCTGCCTCATACCAATCTCAAAAGCGGATCAATTCGGGGGAAGAAATCGGGACCTTAGAAGGTTAGAACATTCAGAGATCCTATTTCAATCTTTTTTTTTAGTTTGCGATTTGTAAATTATGTTTCGTTTGTAGCGTGGTAACGTTGTGTTGTTACAATCCATTCATGATGATAGGAGTGGCCCAACGCTAACGTTACTAGTTATATTTTACTATTGTAGGCTAACGTTAGCTAGATGCTCATCTGGCGGGTTAATGTTAGTTTGTCTGGTCGAAGCAAGATGGATGCATCATTTTTGTTTTGAATAAATGTCAACCTAGTGGGGATGTAGCTAGGTAACTTTATCTCTAGCGTAGTCTGTGGTAGCACTGTCTGAATGCTAGCTAACGTCGTTACAGTCAGCAATTGTGACCACGAACGTTTAGTTGAATTGCCAGCCTAACTAACAATGATTGCTAACTAGTTAGCTAGATTTGAGTCTTTCTGGGTTAATGAACGTCAGCTAGCTACTGGTACTGTGTCACTAGCTAGTTAACGGCAGCGACCCATCGAATTTGACAGACACCACGTCCACTCACGCATGACACGCGCACACACCCGAATGTAACGGTAGCTAGCGCGTGTAACCTGTAACGTTTTTCCAAGTTTGATTGTTCTCAAATAGTTATTTATATCGGCTTCAGTTTATAATACGCTGCTGCTAGTAAAAGTGCATTCACTACATTGGGTCACGTCCTCTTCCATAATAAATTGACTAACAGTGACACAAACCTCCCGTTTTACACTTGCAGGTTTTTGGTGGAATACTCCGGAGCATCCCCTTCTCTCCATCTTGTACCTCCCAATTCAACTTATTCCCTGTTGCATTCCTGGACTCCTATTGTTTTTGAACCTTCCCCGGCGAGTCAAGATAAGGTTACACACTAAATAATAAACAAACAATGGATAAAACGGATCTTATTCAGAAGGCCAAGTTGGCAGAGCAAGCCGAGCGCTACGATGACATGGCCGCCTCCATGAAGGAGGTAACGGAGCAGGGGGGCGAGCTGTCAAACGAGGAGAGGAACCTGCTATCTGTCGCATACAAGAACGTTGTCGGAGCACGGCGGTCGGCATGGAGGGTCATCTCCAGCATCGGACAGAAGACCGAGGGAAGCGACAAGAAGCTCGCAATGGTCAACGAATACCGGGAGAAAGTGGAGGGAGAGCTGAGAGATATCTGCAACGACGTGCTGGTATGTAGTACTAGTACAGATTAATTCTGCTGGAAATGTTTGGTACGTAAAGTGGGTGTTCGCGTATGGTACAAGCCTAGGACAGTGGTTCCCAACCAGGGATACTAGGACCATATGCCTTCTGGTAAAATGTACATGAAGGGGTACGCCGGGAAGAGCGAAATTCAGTTGGTGGTACAGTAACCAAAAACAGTTGTAACCACTGGCCTAGGATACTTAATACACCCATCTCACCCTCTCACAGCTTGGAGCTGGGAAAGTGTGGTCACTAGTCAGACAATTAGTCACTGTGTTGCATCATTATATTGACAATGTATATGGATGTAAAATAATTACATGAAAGACAAATATAATTTGAAGTAGTTGATTAGTCATCTTTCTAGGTCTTGAAAGTGTTTGGTTAGTGTTCTTCTGAGACTGCCCTTGTCCTCTTGAGGCATATTTGAGTGTATCAGTGCAAGCATGAGACATCAGTAATTCACCCAGCCATACTGCCACAGGAATCTCAACTCAATGCTGTCTGGATAAATGTGCTGAAGAAAAGGGACTCTTTAAATTATGAGCGATGCCTTCTCTGAACAGTCAACACTACATTACTTGATGAAAGACATCGTTTGCTTAACAAAAGCATAGTTATGCAGATTTTTCCACTATGTTATCAGTCTACCAGGATTCTGTCACAATTCAGATAGAATTGCACATACAGTACCAGTCAAAAGTTGGACACGTACTCATTCAATGGTTTTTCTTTATTTTTTTAAAATGATTTTCTACATTGTAGAATAATAGTGAACACATCAACCACATGATTATGATTCCATATGTGTTAACCAAAAAAGTGTTGAGATTCTTTGAAGTTTTGCACAGCTTTGCACTCTTGGCATTCTCTCAACCACCTTATTGAGGTAGTCACCTGGAATGCATTTCGATTAACAGGTGTGCCATGTTTATTTGTGGAATTTCTTTCCTCCTTAACTCTTACATCTAGACGTTCCGCTAGCGGAATACCTGCTCCAATATCCAATGATGGGCGTGGCGCGAAATACAAACTCCTCGAAAATCCGAAAACTTCAATTTTTCAAACATATGACTATTTTACACCATTTTAAAGACAAGACTCTCCTTTATCTAACCACACTGTCCGATTTCAAAAAGGCTTTACAGCGAAAGCAAAACATTAGGTTATGTCAGCAGAGTACCCAGCCAGAAATAATCAGACACCCATTTTTCAAGCTAGCATATAATGTCACAAAAAACAAAACCACAGCTAAATGCAGCACTAACCTTTGATGATCTTCATCAGATGACACTCCTAGGACATTATGTTATACAATACATGCATGTTTTGTTCAATCAAGTTCATATTTATATCAAAAACCATCTTTTTACATTAGCATGTGACGTTCAGAACTAGCATTCCCACCGAACACTTCCGGTGAATTTACTAAATTACTCACGATAAACGTTCACAAAAACATAACAATTATTTTAAGAATTATAGATACAGAACTCCTTTATGCAATCGCGGTGTCCGATTTTAAAATAGCTTTTCGGTGAAAGCACATTTTGCAATATTCTGAGGAGATAGCCCGGCCATCATGGCTAGCTATTTTGACACCCACCATGTTTGGTACTCACCAAACTCAGATTTACTATAAGAAAAATTGGATTACCTTTGCTGTTCTTCGTCAGAATGCACTCCCAGGACTTCTACTTCATCACCTAATGTTGTTTTGGTTCCAAATAATCCATAGTTATATCCAAATAGCGGCGTTTTGTTGCGTTCAAGACACTATCCGAAGGGTGACGCGCCCGGCGCGTATCGTGACAAAAAAATGTCTAAATATTCCATTACCGTACTTCGAAGCATGTCAAACGCTGTTTAAAATCAATTTTTATGCGATTTTTCTCGTAAAAAAGCGATAATATTCCGACCGGGAGTCGTTGTTTTCGTTCAAAGACTGAAAATGTAAACATGGAGGCGTCTCGTGCACGCGCGCCCCCGTCTCATTGTTCTCAGATCGACCACTTACCAAATGCGCTACTGTTTTTCAGCCAGAGACAGCAGAGTCATCATTCAACGTTCTGCCGCCTTCTGAGAGCCTATGGGAGCATTAGAAAATGTCACGTTACAGCAGAGATCCCCTGTTTTGGATAGAGATGGCAAAGAAGGCCAAGAAATGGTCAGACAGGGTACTTCCTGTACAAAGTCTTCCCAGGTTTTGGCCTGCCATTTGAGTTCTGTTATACTCAGACACCATTCAAACAGTTTTAGAAACTTTGGAGTGTTTTCTATCCAAAGCTAATAATTATATGCATATTCTAGTTTCTGGGCAGGAGTAATAACCAGATTAAATCGGGTACGTTTTTTTATCCGGCCGTGAAAATACTGCCCCCTATCCATAACAAGTTAATGCGTTTGAGCCAATCAGTTGTGTTGTGAGAAGGTAGGGGTGGTATTCAGAAGATACCCCTATTTGGTAAAAGACCAAGTCCATATTATGGCATGAACAGCTCAAATAAGCAAAGAGAAATGACAGTCCATCATACTTTAAGACATGAAGGTCAGTCAATGTAGAACATTTCAAGAACTTTGAAAGTTTCTTCAAGTGCAGTTGCAAAAACCAAGCGCTATGATGAAACTGGCTCTCATGAGGACCGCCACAGGAAAGGAAGACCCAGAGTTACCTTTGCTGCAGAGGATAAGTTCATTAGAGTTACCAGCCTCAGAAATTGCAGCCCAAATAAATGCTTCAGAGTTCAAGTAACAGATACATCAACTGAGGAGACTGCGTGAATCAGGCCTTCATGGTCGAATTGCTGCAAAGAAACCACTACTAAAGGACACCAATAAGAAGAGTCATGCTTGGGCCAAGAAACATGAGCAATGGACATAATACTGGTGGAAATCTGTCCTTTTGGTCTGAAGAGTCCGAATGTGAGATTTTTGGTTCCAACCGCCGTGTCTTTGAGACACAGAGTAGGTGAACAGATGATCTCTGCATGTGTGGTTCCCACCGTGAAGCATGGAGGAGGGGTGGGGGTGGTTTGCTGGTGACACTGTCAATGATTTATTTAGAATTCAAGGCACACTTAACCAGCATGGCTACCACAGCATTCTGCAGCGATATGCCATCCCATCTGGTTTGCGCTTAGAACCACTATAATTTGTTTTCTAACAGGACAATGACCCAAAACACACCTCCAGGCTGTGTAAGGGCTATTTGACCAAGGAGATTGATGGAGTGCTGCATCAGATGATCTGGCCTCCGCAATCACCCGACCTCAACCCAATTGAGATGGTTTGGGATGAGTTGGACCGCAGCGTGAAGGAAAAGCAGCCAACAAGTGCTCAGCATATGTGGGAACTCCTTCAAGACTGTTGGAAAAGCATTCCAGGTGAAGCTGGTTGAGAGAATGTCGGAGAGTGCAAAGGGTGGCTACTTTGAAGAATCTCAAATATAAAATATATTTTGATTTTGTTGAACACTTGTTGTTGCTTACTACATGATTCCATATGCGTTATTTCATAGTTTTGATGTCTTCACTATTATTCTACAACGTAGAACATTGTAAAAATAAACTCTTGAATGAGTAGGTGTCAACTTTTGACTGGTACTTTTATATACTTCTATTTTTTTTGTTTTGTTTTAACTCCTGAATTGACTCATTTGAAATGGAATTGACCTTTACTCTGGTCTCACTCTCAGCAGTGAGCGTTTCCCTGAACCCAACCATTCATTTACTTGATCTGTTAAGCATATCACACCTCTCATTTCTCTTGCTCTAAACAGAGACTAACATTAGATTGTTTCAATCCAATGTGGGTCAAATGTCATGTCCCACGATTCTCCATGAGTTCCTACGGTCTAAAATGGTGATCTCCCCCCGGCCCTGAGATGAGAAGGTAGTATTGTATTTTCATCCTCTCTCCGGTTTCTTCCTGTTGGGAATGTCACACTGAACAATGGTGTTTAACGACGTAATGGTGCAGACTGACAAAGGTCACAAACCAGTGTGTCTGCATGGCAAGGTGTGTCAGAATGGGTGGAGTAGGCACTGGTGGACTACCAGTGGTGGCTATCAAGAGCTGTGCTGTTACAGGTCTAAAACTGGGAGTGTGGGCTCCTCCTGTTTTGATATTCGCATAGGGCCTGTGCTATTTAGGTTCCTTGGGACATACCTACCCTAAACACTACCCTAACCATAACCTTTACCTTAACCTTTACCTTAACCATTTTCTTTTTTTAAACGTTAACTGCAATGGAGTAGTGACGTCCCAATGATCCAGGCTAGCACAGACCATTCACATAGATTCATCTGGCACATGAGTTGTAATGAAGCTAGCCAAGTGGAAGAGTTCATTCAGAATTGTGTAACAGGACAGTCATAGCCCAGTTTGTTCAATAGGCCATGTCTCTCAACCTCACTAACCTAGCTTGCTACCCATTGGGGGCTACTCTCTGATTTTAAAACTGAAACATGCAGGAAAAAATATTTTTGGTTTCCCTTCCAGTAATATTACTTGACTGTCACTGACTGGACTTTCTACTACGGACTCTTTATTTATTTATTTATTTATTTTTCCCAGGGGCAACTTAAATCCAAGCCTGTACTAGTGAATGGCTCTGCCCATTTATTCCTATCCGGTCTTGATAGTGGATTAAGGGAGGATCTGGAGGCTTAACTGTGAGGTTGAGAGAATTGCACTGAGCTGCTGGCCTTTAGAGACAAGGAGGTCTGAGATGAGGGGATTGGGTTGGGTGGGTGGGCACCGTTTTGTAAGCACACTGGAGCCCAATCTAGCACTGAACCATACATATAGGAATACCATTAAGGCTTTATGACAATATGTCCCACATCTCTACTGATTAAAAAAAAAAAGCTTTATAAAGGTGGCAGTGTCCACGGGTCAATTGTGAACATCTAGCCAGGGAGATATTCAAAGCATGTCACTTGCTAATCACATTTCATTGCCCCTGCCATTCTAATTGGGTTGTTGTTATTTACTCTGACCGATTTATTAATGGTCACCAACAGATTTGTTTTTGTGGCATATATGCATAGTGGTTCTCTATACGAGCAAGCAAACAATGGCAATCCCTATGTATGTAGGCATAACTGATAAGCAGCTAACTGTAGGCTGTGGTGTAGGTCAGGTTGGTTAACCACCCTCTCTCTTTCCCTTTATGCCAGTGAGTCATGGTTATGTAAACCGTACAGATGGGCACATCTTCTGACCACACCTTAAAGCTACTCCACGTCTGTGCGCTCGCCGCTCTCTAGTGCGTGTGGCTCTGACTCAGATGCCTGCCAGTGTTGACGGAGGGCGTGGTGGAGCCAGCCTATGAGAATGTTTATCTCGCTGCTTGCCTGAACTCGCCACTTCTGCTCGGCGGCTGGCTACTGGTGCACGTAACCACCTGTCTCCTCTCAGCTGACAGGCCTTGGCTTGACTGGGCTGAAGTAGGCCCGGATAACACAGCACTCATTTTCCACCGAGGCGATGTCATGCCAGACTGGACTGGGTGGAACCCCTCTGCTGCCTACGGCCATGCAGACACTGCCCTTACCCACCCTGCATGTCTGCACTGTGTATGGGAATAGATCATGGAAGCTGGACAGTTACCCCCAATAACCACCTCTCAATCTGTTCGAAACTACAGTTGATTGTGGTCAGAATCGGTTCACTTATAGTTGATTAGGCCGTGGCCGTCGACGCTGCCGGAAAATTGAAGTCCTGCTGAGGATGGTGCAGGCTGTTTTCAGTGCTCCACTTTCAGGCATCGGTTCGACAGAACAGAACGTGGCCCACTACACAACAATCCAGGATGATCTCGTCTTCGCATGTGAATCTAAGCTTGGCGAGACACCTTTTTCAAAGTCAAACCTAGGTTGTCATGGTGACGGCCACATTTTCGTGATCATTGAAAACCCGGTCAGGTTCGCACAGTAGTTTTTAGATGGACCAGCACAAAAGTATGTTCACGATAATGCTCATCTCCAATAGAAGAGCACAGCCACAGTACTACAATTAGTCGAACACTGGAGAATTTCACCATCAGCTCTTGTTAGGCCTATATCATAGCCGCAGATGAGAGGTAGGAGCCCGTTTTATTAAGCACAGTGCTATTGCCCGGGTCATTTATTAGGGCACACCGTAGCAAAATGTTTTGACACCAAAAACTTAAATGAGCGTTTCCTATTGGACAGGTTCATGTAATTCCTCCCTGTTTCCTTCCGTTTGGTGCCTAATGAAGACTGCCTTGGTCTGTGTGAGACTAGAGCGCTGTGTGAACTGAAGACAATGTGAACAACCAGGCCACTCTCCCTCCACTCGTCTGCAGGCAGGGTGATGTATGGGAAGGAATGCTTGGAACTTGAGACATTTGAGCGTGCCGTGTATCTAGACTAATCTCGTCTGTAAGTAGACTGGGTGGGAGTGGCTCGGGTGAGAGTGGGGGCAGGGCTGGATGAGCCCTGAGACACGCCCACTTCGACTCACTGCCTGTCAGTGTCAGATGCCATTTTAGGTCTGTCAGCCTCCTCTGCGGCGAACTTGTTTTAATCTGATATTTAAAACCAGTTAATGTGACTTAAACCCTTGGTCTCACTGACACATTCACTGTAATCAGGCAGCAGGTCAGGCACTTTTGGAGACTGATCCTGATGAGTTGGCCCTGGCTGGGTAGGCTCCTTCACGCTAACTGGCGATCAAGCATTCCAGACCTCGGTGTCAGGAGCTGATACATTTCTCTTACAGAAGGAGTCTTGGATTGAACCCCAGATGAAATGTAGGCCATAGCTCCTACTGTATTCCCTCTACCCTCTTCAGTATGTTTAGTGTGTTGCAGATGAACTGGTCTGCAGTGATGCTGGACTTTCTGCTGCTGCTGTGGGTTTAAATATAGATGCATATGCTGTGGGGGGCCTGGGAGTGCTATCTAAGCTGTAGCATACAAGCAGTGCTGCTCTTTCCCAGTTTTAGCCGGTGCATTCAGCCGCTGGTTTTGCTTCTGAGACAGAGCGCTGAGGAACATTGGAACGAAAGGAGCCCAGAAGAATCTGGGGCAAAAGACGGTCAGGAACCCACAGGAGGCCTGGCCTCATTATGGACAAGTTGGAATGACTTGAAGCAGTGCAAAACGCTGGCTCCCACCCTGCTTATGCTGAAACCACTGCTGCCTGCCCATATGCACAGCTAGGCTCTTGCTGTCTACTCACGCTGGACTCATGGTGGACTCCGTATGTGTGTCTAGGGCTGGAACAAGTGACTGTATAACCGTGTAGCTGACAGTTATGGATGAAGACGGTCATGAAAATAAAATAACCCCAAAAAATTGGGGGATTTTTGGTTAAGAATGAGCAGCATAATGAAGACTGGATGTCTGGGCATTTGTGCTATACTCATGGGTACACTAGCAATGGCTGCCTGGTATTGTGATAATTTTCATGGTACTGCAAAATGTTTATTCAGGTGATAACTGATGTGGCTCATGCGATGGAATGCATTTAAACATTTTCTTCTAATGTCGGAGTTAAATAAACAAATCACAGCACATTGCTGGGTACACTTCCTGCTTTTACTTCCTGCTTTGCTCTTCGCAATGGCTGCCAGTCATCCATTATGCCATCATTGACTTGAATGTTGACACACATTCTATTGCAGCAGTCAGGAGCTGATAGGAGGAAATGTGCGGGGGGGACGGGGACTTATTACGGTGACCACGGTCATTTGGCTGGCCAATTACAGTCATCCAAAATTCCTTGACTGTCACAGCCGTACGAGTGTATGCCTCCCTCGTGTGGGCACATCCTGCATGGACATCACTCGCATGATGTCATCACACGAGGCCACTGAACTGATCAATCACATTGGGTCACAGGCTCCATCACATTTTTCAGATAATCGAAATGTGAATTTTGAAACGTGTTGTTGACACGCCTCCCTGGTCCAGTACTGTCGCTAATGCTGCTCACCCAGTTTTTGTTGGATACATCACAGTTGTAACGGGAAGATCGAGGCTTAGTTGCCTACCACTGGTATGGGAGCGTTTGGTTGGGAACTCAACTCACATGGTCATGTTTGGGTGTATGTTGTCTCAGCCAATCACAATCAACCTTCTTTCTTCAGCCAGTCAGAGAATGTTAACAGGATTTCAATAATAAACATTGACTGTCATGGATGGAAGTTTATGCAGTGTGTGTGAACAAATGATTAATCCCTGTTTCCTTTGCACAGGAACTTCTGAATAAATATTTAATTGAGAACTCCACAAACGCCGAAAGCAAAGTCTTCTATCTTAAGATGAAGGGCGACTACTATAGATACCTTGCCGAAGTCGCCTCCGGGGATGACAAGACAGGTGAGATTGAAATGTCCCCTCGAACTGATTACTGCGTGAGGTTTTTGCCATGTTGGTATTTGCAAGCAATACACCTACATTTTTAGGTGTGTGAATTACTCTGAATGGCATGGCAGGTAGCCTAGCGAGCTTTGGGCCAGTAACCGAAAGTTTGCTGATTTTGAATCCCCTAGCCGACTAGGTGAAAAATCTGCCGGTGCCCTTGAGCAAGGCACTTAACCCTAATTGCTCCTGTAAGTCGCTCTGGATAAGAGCGTCTGCTAAATGACTAAAATGTAATAATCTCCCTAGCCCAGGTGCTACTCAAGCCAGATATATAAAATACACTTTTTTTTCTTTTGAAATCCCCCTTTCTGTCTCTCTAAATCCCAGAATGATATCTAAGCAGGCTTAAATGACAGTGTGGGGCATAAAGTGAATGTTCTGTGGAGTATAGACATTGTTCCTCGCAACCCTATCGAATTCGCCTCCCTCTGATTTGCGTAACAGCCCCAATATAAATCTCCCCTCCCGAGTCACGTCCTAATAAAGAAGCCTTTGATCGGCACTATTGCAAGACATTCTTCAGGACTCCGTCACATGCCATCGTTCTACAGTCTGCGAGGAGGTTAAAATGAGTTTTCGTGAGGCTCTGCTTTAACTCCCAGCCCCTCGTGCAGCGGCCGAAATAGAACGGCACATTTTGTCACAGAGCTGGAAACGGTGTCAAGTGAGGCGTCACACGACCGCAGGGAACCGTCTCGTAGGAGGAGACGATGAAGAGGGGAGGGTTCTAGCCAACTGTATGGGCCTCAGACTCCCACTGGCACCCATTGTGTGATGCACGCTAAAGAGAACTCTACGCCCAGTTATAAGCATGTGCATTTCAAGTGAGGCTTGGACAAAAGGAAATCAATGTGCCACTCGACTGCGATGTTCAGTTTCTTATTGCTGAGAACATGTCACAGAGAATTGTCCAATAGTACACTTTTAGTCTTTTAACCTAACACCCACTAGCTGTCAATGTCCACTAGCCTGTATCATAATCGCTACAGAGGGAATTTGAGTGAATCCGGCTTCAGCCAGTCTCGAACTTGGTGTTAGTCAAAATAAAAGTCCAGTGGGGTGTCACGCTACCATTGCCTCCAATAACGTCCGCTTTGATCTGTGTGCTCCCCAGCGACCATAGAAAACTCTCAGGAGGCGTATCAGCAGGCGTTTGACATCAGCAAGAAGGAGATGGACCCCACGCATCCCATCCGCCTGGGCCTGGCCCTCAACTTCTCAGTCTTCTTCTACGAGATCCTCAACTCCCCAGAGAAGGCCTGCTCACTGGCCAAACAGGTCAGTCCAGCCTCACCCCTCTGTCCTGTACCCTGGTTTCTTTAGATTTGGGGACTTTGTTTGAAATGTGGAGAAGTTCCTTGTGTTATCTGCTTGTTCTGTAAGAATTAATGAAAGATAAGTGGTGTGTTTGAATTGCTAACACGTAGGTAAGTGTGTGAATTGGTTGACTGTTATGTCGCTTCCGGAAAAATGTATTTCAATGAGCAATACCAAGTACATAGTTTAATATCTGTGCTGTACATGCTGGGGGTTTACTCTCATCTATGGTAGCTTGGATTTTGCACAGTTATTCTACTTTGAAGCTTGCCGTGTAATAATTTTTTATTTTTTTTGTGTCGAGGCATTTGACGACGCCATTGCAGAGCTGGACAAACTGAACGAGGAGTCCTACAAAGACAGCACTCTCATCATGCAACTGCTCAGAGACAACCTGACAGTGAGTTCCCTTCCCTGTCTGCTCTGCCATGTTCCTTATTCTAGTCAATATTTACTGTCTGTTAAAATGAAACTTGTATGCTTTTTTTTTTTTTTTTTTTGTAGCGATGGTATGACAATGTTCACTTATAAGAGTTCAGTTGGAAGACTGTCTGCGTGGGTAACGAGTTGTCTACTAACAAGTTTTTTGTTTTTGACGTGTGTCTTTCTCTCTCCAGTTATGGACATCCGACAACGCTCCCGAGGAAGGGGAAGGCGGAGAAGCCGGCGAGGCCGGAGAGAACGAGAACTGAAACTCACACGGAGTCATCTCTCCAAAAAAAACGAAAAATAACCATTTTACACGTCTCCATTCCTTTATTGCTCCACTTCAAACTGATTCTAGCAATGAAACCCATTACTGAAAAAACTGTGTATGGAAATTCCAAAATCATTTGTTTTTTCACACTGCAGTTTTTGGACAAAAAAAAAAATTTGACTGGAGAGGAAAACAAACTCCATTCCTTGGTTTGTGTTCATCCTGGCCTTCCATATGTGCAGTTTCTGCTGTTAGATAATTATGAATAGCTTCACCTCTTTGTATCAACGTTTTAGTCCAAATTAGAGGAAAAAATAAGGAATTCTAGGGGTTTTGCTGAGCTACAGAAAATGTTAGTCCCATCAAACACCAGGGCAGTTAAGTATTCTTTGAACAGGGGTGTTTGCTAAGCAGGATGGGATGAATAGTTCCCTCATCCTCCGTTATCTGGTACAGTTATAGCTGCTGACGTCCAACATGGACAAGTCCAATTGTTTGCTACTGCAGGGACGGCCAGTCTATGAGCTGGCACCCAGTCTTTCGCAGCCAGGTGATTTTTTGTTAATTTTTTTTCCCTTTTGGTTCTGACAAGGTCTTTCCTCCCTCCCTCTGGTTACGGTATAAAGCATGTCTGGTTGAAGACAATACAGAGGTGGGGCATTCTTAAAAACCCCAAATAAAAACAATCTGATAATGGGAAGAAGAAAAAAAAAACTCCTACATGCATGTAATTTAATAGTGCACTGGAACGGAAACCAATGCTGTATACACACCAAGTCCAAGTGTCCAATTTAGTACTTTTCAATGCAGGTGTGTGCACATGTTAGAGGGCGTTTGGTTAGTCCCGGAGGTTGTCATTAGCGATTTGGACCACTATTGTGTTTTTTGCTGATCATCGATTGTAGTCCCCAAAAGCCTCGTGGAAATGTTTAATGCCCTATGTATCAGCTATGTAACATTAATAAAAATTACATTTTATAAACCAATCTCGAGCTGGGGTCTTTCCAGTATGGTGTGTGTTTTTAACCGTGTATGTATCCCGTTTTTATCTTTTGTTAATCTGTGTGCTGTTTTTGAACCTGATTTCTCACATTTTATAGATCAGCTGACAATTGGTAAGGTCATCTAACCTAATTTTGGGCCAGTGTTCATGTCAGCAACAGCTATGCTATTGTGTGTGGGGGGGGGCAAATGTCACATGAGATGCTCTGCTTTTTTTTTTATGCCACAAAAAGCAAGTCCTGCAGGCTCTTGTTTCGTCTTATCTTGCTGCAAAGAAAGACCTAGTTAAGCTGCAGCTGGCCCAGAACAGAGCGGCACGTTTTGCTCTTCATTGTAATCAGAGGGCTAATAGAAATACTATGCATGCCAGTCTCTCTTGGCTAAGAGTTGAGGGGAGAATGCGTCACTACTTTGTATGAGAAACAATGTTAATTCAAAATTGTTTGCCTGGTCAAGTTACACACAGCTCTGACACGCACACACTTACCCCACCAGTCATGCCACCAGAGGACTTTTCAGTCTCCTAAACACATTCAAAGTGTACAGTATTCTATAGAGCCATTATTGCATGGACTTCCCATCTCATATTGCTAAAATGAACAGCAAACTTGGTTTGACCTACCTAGATATTGTGTGTATGTATTGATATGTAGGCTGTGTGCAGTTAAATGTATGTAGTTATGTCCTTGACCTGTCCTTGTCTATTAATGCTCTGTATTATGTTGTGTGGACCCCAGGAAGAGTACCTGCTGCTTTTGCAACAGCTAACGGGGATCATAATAAAATACAAAAAAAATACATGATTAATTTTGAGAATAGTGAACATTGGAGCCCTAATACACTAGGTCAATGTGACCCAACCTTTCGATAATAACTAGTCCATACCATAGACCTGCTGCGGGTGCATCATGAGTATGATATACATTCCCTGTCCTAAATGTTCCCTCAGCGACATTTTTATTTGTCAAAAGAGAACATTTTTATTCGCCCTTTGCTTTGACGTATCTGGGTCGAAATGCCAGATATATTAGAAAAGGAGACACTGACGTGTTCACAACAACTCGGAAATCTCCGACATCCGACTTCAGTGCGTTCAAAACAACTGGGAACTCTTAAAGACGACCTCATACTGGGAAAAATGGTTTTGAACGGCCATTCAACTCGGAATGCCAAGTCGGAAACTGGGGCAACTTTCCAAAGTTCCGGTGTTCCGACCTGAAGATCACTGACGTCATGATTTGACCTAGTTTTTTCCGAGTTCCCAGTTGTCTTGAAAGCGTCATAAGAATCCCAGAGGGAAATGAATGGTGAAACGTATAAAGCTCCGCCCAGCAGAATGTCAACCAATTGCGTTCATGTTGTCATGCTGCTTCAAGCGGTTTCTAAACTAATTGTCACGTTATCCCTTCTAAAAGTCAGAGTATGACTTGTCGCTTTCAGATACTAGCACGTGAACGCGACATATGAGTCGAGAAACACGATATCAAAGCTATGCGACAATACAAATCAAACAAATCAAATCAAACTTTATTCAGTCACATGCGCCGAATACAACATGTGTAGACCTTACCGTGAAATGCTTACTTACAAGCCCAACGGTGCAGTTCAAGAAAGAGTTAAGAAAATATTTACCAAATAAACTGAAGAAATAATAAAAAGTAACACAATAAAATAACAATAGGCTATATCTTCTGATGGCCATTTGATTAATTGTTCAGCAGTCTTATGGCTTGGGGGTAGAAGCTGTTAAGGAGCCTTTTGGTCCTAGACTTGGCGCTCCAGTACCGCCTGCTGTGCGGTAGCAGAGAGAACAGTCTATGACTTGGGTGACTGGAGTCTTTGATAATTTGTAGGGCTTTCCTCTGACACCGCCTAGTATATAGGTCCTGGATGGCAGGAAGCTTGACCCCAGTGGTGTACTGGTTTGTACGCACTACCCTCTGTAGCGCCTTGTGGTCAGATGCCGAGCAGTTGCCATACCAGGCGGTGATGCAACTGGTCAGGATGCTCTAGATGGTGCAGCTGTAGAATTTTTTGAGGATCTGGGGACCCATGCCAAATCTTTTCAGTCTCCTGAGGGGGAAAACGTGTTGTCGTGCCCTCTTCACGACTGACTTGACATATTTGGACCATGATAGTTCGTTGGTTATGTGGACACCAAGGAACTTGAAACTCTCGACCCGCTCCACTACAGCCCTGTCAATGTTAATCGGGGTCTGTTCGGCCCGCCTTTTCCTGTAGTCCACGATCAGCTCCTTTGTCTTGATCAAATTGAGTAAGAGGTTTTTGTCCTGGCACCACACTGCCAGGTCTCTGACCTCCTCCCTATAGGCTCATCATTGTCGGTGATCAGGCCTACCACTGTTGTGTCGTCAGCAAACTTAATGATGGTGTTAGAGTTGTGTTTGGCCGTGCAGTCATGGGTGAACAGGGAGTACAGGAGGGGACTATGCACACACCCCTGAGGACATGTTATAATGATCTCAAAGTCAGGCACAGGAGGTTGGTGGCATCTTAATTGGAGGAGAACGGGCTCGTGGTAATGGCTGGAGCGCAATAGGTGGAATGGTATCAAATACATCAAACATAAGGTTTCCATGTGTTTGATGCCATTCCAGCCATTATTATGAGCCGCCCTCCAATCAGCAGCCTCCACTGACTCAGAGTATGACTATGAGTCGAGAAACCTGCCTATTTTCCTTGAAAGAACGTAATGTCACTATTTCAAAGCTATACGATATTACATAGGACACGTTAATTATCTTAAATCCTGGAAAATATTTGTAATGTTGAGCTTCTTGTTCACGTAATTCGTGCTCATGTTGGGGTTTGGTGCTAGCGCCCAATTACTCTTTAAAGGAGACATCTCCTTGTCGGGTGTACCCAGAATGCACCACGCGGTCCGGCCCATTGCCAATTTACGGGAAACGTACACAGTGGGCTTTAATACGAATCCAGTGGAGTTTCCCATCTCCTCAAAAGTATCTCTGAACAGAGTCATTGAGCGGATGTTCCTTTTTCCAAACAATGAATTTCCGGTATCGGAAGTAGCATTTGGAAATCAAAGCGACTTGCGTAGCTAACTGAAGTTTAAATTCAATCTAATCTACAATGCATTTTTAGACATTTTAACCTTTGCGCTCTATAAGTCTTGCGAATAAAGTAGCCTTCAAGGAATCATTTTGATCAACCTGTTCGGTGTTGACATTATTCATCAACAACTTGCGATAATGACACCAGTGGTGGAGTAAGCTATTTTAACCTTACGATGAAGTATTTGGTCCTTGTAGCCTTTTGGGCTCCTTGTTGGGTCAATTGTGCGATTAAACCAAGTGCCATTGAGGAAGAAACACGGGAAAATGACCCGGAGTTAGGTGAGTACCGTTCGCTAGCGCCTAATTTAGCTAGCAGACATGTTGCTGCTGGTAAGCTGTCGGTCAAATGCATGCAAATTGGGCCTTTAGTTCTGTTTTTGTTGTATGTTAGTTTGTTGCACCATAAAGAATATGAACAAGAATCACTTTTCCAATACACGACAAACTGACGTCACGAACAGCTTCGCGCGACTCTTGGCTGCAGTAAGAAATCCATAAATCCAATCGAATTTGGTCACATACACATGGTTAGCAGATGTTATTTCGAGTATAGGAGAAGAATGAAAAAATCACAAGCATTTCGCTAAGGACTAGAAGCGAGGCAGCCTTCTGTAACCACTCTGAACATTCATAGTCTTCTTTCTAAGCAACTAGATTTGGCCTTGTGTTTTAGGTTACTGGCCTTTTGAAAGGTGAATTCATCACCCAGTGTCTGGTAGAAAGCAGACGGAACCAGGTTTTCCTCTAGGATTTTGCCTGTTCCTAGCTCCGTTACGTTTTATTTATTTTATCCTGAAAAACTCCCCAGTCCTTAACGATTACAAGCATACCCACTATGCTTAAATTCAGAGAGTGGTATTCAGTAATGTCTTGTATTGGATGTGCCCCCAATATAACACTTTGTATTCAGGACAAACAGTTAATTGCATTGCCACGTTTTTAGCAGTGTTACTTTAGTGCCCTGTTGCAAACAGGATGCATGTTTTGGAGTATTATTTTTCTGTACAGTCTACCTTCTTCTGTCAATTAGGTTAGTATTGTGGAGTAACAACAATGTTGTTGATCCATCCTCAGTTTTCTATCACAGCCATTACTCCTGAACTTATTTAGGCTCTCCATAGCAAAGGTGTTTAATACTTATTGACTCAAGACATTTTAAGGGTTTCATTTAATTAATTTGTAACAATTTCAATTCCACTTTGGTATTTTGGGGTTTTGTGTGTAGGCCAGTGGCCCAAAAAAGAGGACCTCCTCTTGGCCGCAGACAAAATGTTTCTGTTTTAAAGCACATTTTCTGCAATTCAACACATTTTACCATGGCGCAGAGACAACATTTCACAGTTTCATAGCTAGTTTCCTGCAATTCTGCACGTTTTGCCATAAGGCCGAGAGAAAATGTTTCCTGGGGCATTTTAGATTCTCCCTGATAAGCTAGGTTTCCATCCAATTTGCGACAGATTTTCATGCGAATATTCTAAAATCCGCATAAAACAATATGCGCACTTTTCCACCCAAGATATTTCCATCAAATCAAAGTTTATTTGTCACTTGCGCCGAATACAACAGGTGTAGACCTTACAGTGAAATGCTTACTTAAAGGCTCTAACCAATAGTACAAAAAAGGTATTAGGTGAACAATGGGTAAGTAAAGAAATAAAACAACAGTAAAAAGACAGACTATATACAGTAGCGAGGCTATAAAAGCAGCGAGGCTACATACAGACACCGGTTAGTCAGGCTGATTGAGGTAGTATGTACATGTAGATGTGGTTAAAGTGACTATGCATATATGACGAACAGAGAGTAGCAGTAGCGTAAAAGAGGGGTTGGCGGGTGGTGGTCAGATAGCCCGGATAGCCAATGTATGGGAGCACTGGTTGGTCGGCCCAATTGAGGTAGTATGTACATGAACGTATAGTTAAAGTGACTATGCATATATGATAAACAGAGAGTAGCAGCAGCGTAAAAAGAGGGGTTGGGGGGGCACACAATGCAGCCATTTGATTACCTGTTCAGGAGTCTTGTGGCTTGGGGGTAAAAACTGTTGAAAGCCTTTTTGTCCTAGACTTGGCACTCTGGTACCTCTTGCCATGCGGTAGTTGTTACGGGAATTAAGTTATCAATGTTCTTAAACCGAACTTCAATTGAACTACTCAGTTTGTATACCAGAAGGTGTAAGGTTCCGGTTGAAAGAAACAGACTGAGACCCAGCCTACAATGATCAGAACGTTTATTTACGAGAGCTCTAAAATCCATACAATGCACACAGCCTTTTTATATTACACATTTCGTCATACAAATGCCCCTCTTCTCTAACACTGACGATGCAGTTTACAAACTTTTCTACAACACATACATTATTTATCATATCTTGCACCTGGGACCTAATCTACTGTAGCCTCAATGTTTCTCCCCTCCCCGGGACAGGGAGACCTTTCTTCCTGTTATCAGTTCCTCCGTGGTCACAAGTTGTCTGCTGTCTGTTAACAGTTCCCCTTCTCCTTGAACGTCTCACTTAGATTGCTACATATT
Source organism: Salmo trutta (assembly GCF_901001165.1). Taxonomy (NCBI): domain Eukaryota; kingdom Metazoa; phylum Chordata; class Actinopteri; order Salmoniformes; family Salmonidae; genus Salmo; species Salmo trutta. The sequence goes on from NC_042981.1 coordinate 38,141,812, forward strand.
AAAGTCTCAGCTTGTCCCATGCACACACATTAGTACATTAACCTTCTAATCACTCAGTTGTACATTTTCAGGGTGAAATCATTTAGTCAAACCTTTAATCATATCATTTCCATTACAGTAGTAGAGAGAACAGTCTATAACTGGGGTGGCTGGGGTCTTTGACAATTTTTAGGGCCTTCCTCTGACACCGCCTGGTGTAGAGGTCCTGGATGGCAGGCAGCTTAGCCCCAGTGATGTACTGGGCCGTACGCACTACCCTCTGAAGTGCCTTGCGGTCAGAGGACGAGCAATTGCCGTACCAGGCGGTGATGCAACCAGTCTGGATGCTCTCGATGTTGCAGCTGTAGAACCTTTTGAGGATCTCAGGACCCATGCCAAATCTTTTTAGTTTCCTGAGGGGGAATAGGCTTTGTCGTGCCCTCTTCACGACTGTCTTGTTGTGTTTGGACTATAGGTCGACTGATTATGATTTTTCAACGCCGATACCGATTATTGGAGGCCCAAAAAAGCCAATACGATTAATCGGCCGATTATTATTATGCTTTTTTAAATGTGTGTGTGTGTGTGTGTGTGTGTGTATGTATATATATATGCATGCATACACACACACACACACACACACACACACACACACACACACACACACAGCTCTGAAGTGACAACGATACTGAAGAGTCTGCTTAGGAGACAAATACTCTCAACTGTTTCAATAATAAAAATAGAGTTTAAGTTACCTGTGATGAATGCTGAAAACAAAAACTGTAATTTCTATATGCAGGAAATCCCCTTTTAATAATAGGCAGGGTAAGAATTGACTACCAAAGTGCGAGTCATAATTCCCATGACACCTTCTAGCAAAATCTGAAAAGCGGTTGCTTCTTTTATTCCATAGGATATTTTTAGATTAACTTAAAATAAGGTCTGTGTTTGGTTTAGGCTTACACCACCATGCCAATTTTATAACAGTAGAAATCCATAGGATATAACTCTGATCAATATAAGCGAAGATTTTTTTTGTCGAGTGGATTTATGAAAATATGTTGACAAACATTACCTAGTGAGATTTACACGGGTATCAAAACGCCGAGGCGGTTTAAGCACAAAACACAGACCTTATTTGAAGTAGATCAAGACATTCTCTATGGAAGACATGAACGGTAAAATAACGAAGGAACCCCTTTCAAGTTCAGCCGCAAGTAATTACAGGAATTATGACGCGTCGACTATTTCTCTCTAAACCATATACCTTTGACTATTACGAGCCTGCTGCTGCCTACCACCGCTCAAGCAGACTGCTCTATCTAATATCAAATCATAGACTTAACTATAATATAATAAACCTTAGGTCATTAATATGGTCAAATCCGTAAACTATCATCTCGAAAACATTATTCTTTCAGTGACATACGGAACCGTTCCGTATTTTATCTAACGGGTGACATCCATAAGTCTAAATATTCCTGTTACATCGCACAACCTACAATGTTATTTCATAGTTCCGTAAAATTCTGGCAAATTAGTTGCAACGAGCCAGATTCTGTTTACCCTGATTCTGTGTGCAACGAGCGCAAGAGAACTGACACAATTTCACCTGGTTAATATTGCCTGCTAACCTGGATTTCTTTTAGCTAAATATGCAGGTTTAAAAATATATACTTCTGTGTATTGATTTTAAGAAAGGCATTGATGTTTATGGTTAGGTACACGTCGGAGCAAAGACAGTCCTTTTTCTTGAATGAGCACCACATTGATTATATGCAAAGCAGGACAGGCTAGATAAACTAGTAATATCATCAACCATGTGTAGTTAACTAGTGTTTATGATTGATTGATTGTTTTTTTTATAGGATAAGTTTAATGATAGCTAGCAACTTACCTTGGCAACGTAAAGCAGGTGGTTAGAGCGTTGGGCTAGTTAACGTAAGATTGCATCCTCAAGCTGACAAGGTAAAAATCTGTCGTTCTGCCTCTGAACAAGGCAGTTAACCGACCATTCCTAGGCCATCATTGAAAATAAGAATGTGTTCTTTAACTGACTTGCCTAGTTAAATAAAAATACCGATTAGCGGTTGTTATGAAAACTTGAAATCGGCCCTAATTAATCGGCCATTCCGATTAATCGGTCGACCTCTAGTTTGGACCATTCTAGTTTGTTATTGATGTGGACACCAAGGAAGTTGAAGCTCTCAACCTGCTCCACTACAGCCCCGTGGATGAGAATGGGGGTGTGCTCGGTCCTCCTTTTCCTGTAGTCCACAATCATCTCCTTAGTCTTGGTTACGTTGAGGGATAGGTTGTTATTCTGCCACCGCCAGGTCTCTGACCTCCTCCCTATAGGCTGTCTCCTCGTTGTCTGTGATCAGGCCTACCACTGTTGTGTCGTCTGCAAACTTACTGATGGTGTTGGAGTCGTGCCTGGCCATGCAGTCGTGGGTGAACAGGGAGTACAGGAGGGGACTGAGCACGCACCCCAGGGGAGCTCCAGTGTTGAGGATCAGCGTGGCAGATGTGTTGCTACCTACCCTTGCCACCTGCGGGTGGCCCGTCAGGAAGTCCAGGATCCAGTTGCAGAGGGAGGGGTTTGGTCCCAGAATCCTTAGCTTATTGATGAGCTTTGAGGGTACTGTGGTGTTGAACGCTGAGCTGTAGTCAATTAATAGCATTCTCACATAAGTGTTCCTTTTTTCCAGGTGAGAAAGGGCAGTGCGGAGTGCAGTAGAGATTTCATCATCTGTGGATCTGTTTGGGCTGTATGCAAATTGGAGTGGGTCTAGGGTTTCTGGGATAATGGTGTTGATGTGAGCCATTACCAACCTTTCAAAGCACTTCATGGCTACGGACGTGAGTGCTACGGGTCTGTAGTCATCTGGGCAGGTTGCCTTTGTGTTCTTGGACACAGGGACTATGGTGGTCTGCTTGAAACATGTTGGTATTACAGACTCAATCATGGACATGTTGAAAATGTTAGTGAAGACACCTGCCAGTTGGTCAGCACATGCTGATTGCACATTTAACATGTTGATAGAAATTTGGTAGAACTGATTTAAGTTTCCCTGCATTAAAGTCTCCGGCCACTAGGAGCGCCGCCTCTGGGTGAGTGGTTTCCTGTTTGCTTATTTCCTTATACAGCTGACTGAGTGCAGTCTTAGTGCCAGCATCTCTGTCTGTGGTGGTAAATAAACAGCGGTGAAAGTATAGCTAAAAACTCTCTAGGCAAGTAGTGTGGCCTGCAATTTATCACAATATACTCTACTTCAGGCGAGCAAAATCTAGAGACTTCCTTAGATTTCGTGCATCAGCTGTTGTTTACAAATATGTACAGACCGCCCCCCCTCGTCTTACCGGAGTGTGCCGTTCTATCCTGCCGGTGCAGCGTGTATCCCGCTAGTTGTTATGGATAAAAGACTGTGCTTGATGACATAGTGCACATAAAAATAACTTTTGCCCATAAATTCCCGCTAGCTGAATAAAAAATACAAGTTAAATGGGTTTCCATCGCATTTTCAACTCTACTGATGGTTTTGTCACAAAAAAATGTGTTCTAGAGGCGAATGTGGCCAATCCGGTATTGGCATGTGCTCTCTAGCCGACAGCTCACATATACAGTGCGGGTATAGCCTACATGATGAGATTATTATGGACAAAAGAGCGATATTATTTTTAAGACCCTCAATATTTTGTTGGCAGCGTGAAGCTCATCACCTTGCACTTTCACCGCCCTGTGAAGTTCATCATTTATTTCATCCGTAGCCTAATAAACTGCATGGTTTCCCTATGAGTCGTAGTGGGAGGACCACGCGTGTCATTGCGTGTATCCAAGTTTACTTCGATATGAAGGTCATTATATCAATATTTGCGCATAAAATAGTTTCCTCCGCCATTTCTCGCATAATTTAATTTTACAGACACAAAAAGATTCCACCTTGTCTAGTGTGTTTAGTTTTGTCGACATTTGGAAAGTTTACCGACAAATGTTCTGTTTCCATCAGGCCTGTCATTACATTTATTTTATCCGATGTACTTGACTTGCATAAAAAAAGTTGTTAAAAAAAAAGTTACTGTCTAGTTCTTTTCATAGTCTAATTAGGAAGACTATGATGGATACGTGAATCAGGTGTGTTAGTGCTGGGTTAGAAACAAAGCCTGCACATTTTAAAGCTCTCCAGGACCAGGGTTGGTGACACAGGAGGTTGGCGGCACCTTAATTGGGGAGAACGGCTCGTGGTAGTAGCTGGAGCAGAATGGATGGCATGGTATCAAATACATCAAACATAAGGTTTCCGTGTGTTTGATGCCATTCCATTGATGTTGTGTTGCCAGTTTCTATATATTGGTGTTACACACGGGAGTCTAGTTATGCCTGTTTGTCCCTCTCACTCCCCTGTGACCCTGTCATTTCTCTCAGAGGCTCTGAGTTCGTTGCTGGCTGACTTTGAGGTGCTGCCCGTGTCTGGCCTCCAGCATCACTCGGTCAGGAAGAGGGACGTCCACACCCAGTCCCACCTGGAGCGCCTGATCAGCTTCAGCGCCCTCAAGAGGTAGGTGGAACAAGGTCTCCCATATGGGACTTCCACATTGAAAGCTCTGGATAAGAGCTCCTGCTAAATGACTAAAATGTAAGGGACAAAACAGCAAAGATTCCATGCTACTCAATGGGGCGCTCTCACCTACTCGCGTAACATTTTGGAGCAAGTAAACAAGTTGGGATGTTAGGAAATATTGTATGACATTTGGGGTGAGAGTCCTCCCTGCTGGATCATATGTGTTTTTAGTTTTTACTGGAATGGCTTTTCCCATTGCCTAGGCCTAATGACTAAGTGCATGTATCTTCGTTCGATTTTCAGTGCTTTTGTGCAATTGAAACAGACCGACCATTGACAACGTAAAAATGTGTTTGTATCTTCAATAAACCAAAAGATATGCATTCCCCGTGTTTCTTATCACACTCTGACATTTCTCTTCCGCAGACATTTCAAGCTTTACTTGACAACTAACACAGACTTGTTCACTGAGGACTTCAAAGCTGTGTTTGTAGATAAGCAAGGGAAGGAGGACAGCTATGATGTTCAGCTTCAGAACTACTTTACCGGACATCTTGTAGGTGAGTCATTAGGGTATTTGGTTGGTTTTATATGGGATACCCATATGGGTGTGTGTGAGCAGAATCCCTTAAAAGCTCTGTCTTTTGTGTGTGTGTGTGTGTGTGTGTGTGTGTGTAGGAGAGGAGCACTCCCGTGTGCAGGCACACATAGACGGGGACGAGTTCTCGGCCCACATCTTGACAGATGAGACGGAGTACAATGTAGAGGTAAATGCCCTCCCAAAATAGGAGCACTGCTTTAAAGTAGGCCAGAAAAAGTGTCTCAAAACAGTTGGTGAAGTGATGCCAAAACTGTGTGTGAGAGTAAAAACGATCAGCTATTTAAACCAGCTTTTGCCCTAGTGATGGTAGAAGACTTTATCTAACCAATCCTACTTCTTCCACCCACTTCTTCCTCTCTCCTCCCTCTCATTCCTCTTCCTCCTCTCCATCCCTATCCTCTCTTCCCTCTGTTTACCCCATTCCCCTCCCACCTCCTCCCTGTCCTCAGCCCCTGTGGAGGTTCACCGAGGCGTCCCCCGATGGTCGTCTATTGGTGTACCGGTCAGAGGACATCAGGAACCTCAGCCGCCTGGCCTCGTCCAAGGTGTGTGGATATGTCCACGCTGGGGCCCAGGACTTACTGCCAGAGGCCGCTAGAGGTGGAGAGGCACAGGAGGGTGAGAGAGAGAGAGAGAGAGAGAGAGAGAGTGTGTGTGTGTGCACGCATATGTGTGTGTTTGACAGTATACGCCCCATTTGTTTATGTTCCATGCGTGTAGACGGGGTGCTTGTTTAAGTGTGTACACTTACACAAGCAGTCAGAAACATATGAGGCTAACTTATACAACATTATAGTGTGAGGAGGTAGGGAGGAGGATGAATCCTGGAGGAGGAGAGTAGAACAAGGAGGTGGTAGGTAGGTGGGCAGCCATTTTACCTTGTCCCAACACAGCATCACAATGAATAAAAGCCTTTCATGTGTTCCATACATGGACTGGCAACAGGGTATTATTTAAAGTTCTGGTTCCTTTGTGCTGCCTGTAAAATGGGAAGCTCATTAGAATGACAATGACCCGGGGGAAATCTTAAGGACCTCAAGACAATGTCCTCTATTCAAAACACTGTGTGGAAAATGAATGGAGGTGAATGATCTCCACAGAAGAGGCATTCAAATTAATGAGAGCTCTTGTACGCAATGTGGGTGGGCTGGATTACAGTGTGAGTCGCTGGTCTCCCGGTGCTGTGGCTAAAGGGAGAAAAAGACAGAGTGAGTACACCCACACGCTGGGGTTCGCCACAGTAGAATCTTATGGGCGGCAGGTAGCCTAGTGGTTAGAGCGTTGGGCCAGTAGCTGAAAGATTGCTTGTTCGAATCCGCAAGCTGATAGTTGACCCTGGCCGTGACCCCCACTCTCCGAGTGTGTCTCAAGGGAAGTTGGGATATGCAAAAAATACACACAACCACCAAATTATTAATATTGTAGAGAGGAGAGCACATGACTTGGTGTGTGTGTGGGGGGGCTGACTGTGGTACAAAATGAATGTAGTCATAAGAGAAATAACATTGTTCGTCTGAATTGATGCATACTATGTGGCTTCTAAGCTGGGCCAAATCTATTATTTTACAGAATAATCAGTGAACTAAAGGTAAATTGAAATGGAGGTTTATTAAAATTATATTCCAAAAGAAGTGCTTTGCTATTTTGATTAGGGATTAATGTAGGGCTGGGCGGTATACCGTATTTTACTATATACCGGTATTTATGCACGGACCGGGTTTTTACTTTACCTTCTATAGCGGTATTTGAAGGTTTGGTTTGTTAAATGTGATACGCCGTGTGTAACGTCCATTTGTATAGTTTACTCCGCTACTTGAGTCATGCCGCTTTCCACACAGACCTGGTCCCACCTCCTGTCGTTCAGTCTGCATGGTCAATGCAGCACATGCAACTATGTTGATGACAACGATGTTGTTTCCACTTTGAGCTTAATATAAATCCACAAGCGTTCTATAACTACAATATTAGTTTGTGTTTCTTACATCTGCAAACAGCTAGTTTGTATTTTCTTAGCAAGTTAAACTAATTCGTGTTAGCCACTAATGCTAATCGCTAACTAGCCAATTAAAAGTACTGAGTCAGAGCAAACGTAGCTAGCTAATACAGCCTGATACCAGTACTGGTGGAGGCTTAAATCAGCATGTTGTTTGTGCAACAGTATCTTCTAAATCAAAGAGAAATAGGCGAAGCATGAATATGTTGGCTATATGAATAAAGATTTAATGTAGACAAAGATTATAAGGTCCCCTAGGAAACACTGAACATCACTTTGGTTCCTACCCTGTCACAATAACTCGTCCATGGCATTTTCATTCGTTGTCATGTCAAACAACACTGTATTCAAAGTGCCCACTATTATTTATTTTCTAACTATATAATTATAATAAACATTCTATTTCCATGATTCCAAAAGTTCACCCAATTGTTTTGATCTAAATCGCAATTGCAACATTTGGTTAAAGATGAGGCCTAGTATTTTTCTCCATATCGTGGCAGTGTGGACATCATCTCAAATGAGTGCAGGAAATGCAGAAATTGATGGAAATTCAGGAAATTATTTTAGCTTGAAGTTGAATTGAACAGTATAAAACAATCAGAATAGAGAAACACCCATTGTAATAAATACCGTCAAAATTTAGAAAAATACCATGATATCATATTTTGGCCATATCGCCCAGCCCTAGATTAATGTCATGATGAATCATACAAGCCACAGCCAGTCTCCAACATAGAATAAGTGATGTTGATTAATTTTACTTCACACAGTTGGAAATCTAGTGGCGCTGGAAAGTATTCTATATTAAAGGCTTTGTCAGCTAGACCTATATCCTTCATTTTCACTTTAGTCATAGGAAAATGGTATAATGCTTCTAATTAGTTTATACGTAATCAAATGTGAGAACGAGGGCATCTAATAGTTGGAAACTGAAGTAGTGGCCTCATTCATTCTCCCATCTGTGACATCCTACAGTAGTTTTCTTTTTTTCTTGCTCTCTTTATTTCTTTCTCTCCGTCTCGTCTCTCCATAGATTCCCTCCACAGAGCGAAGAGAGCGGCCCACAACCACAAGAAGAACACCTGTCCTCTAGCCCTGGTGGCCGACTACCGCTTCTTCAAACACATGGGCCGTGGAGAGGAGAGCATCACACTCAACTACCTGGTGAGAGGACCCTTAACCTATTGGCACTTAGGGTTGAAAAATTCCAGTAACTTTCCCTAAGTTTCCTGGTTGGAAGATTCCTGGAATTACGAGGGAATAAACTGGGATTTCTGGGAAAATAACCAGAATTTTGCAACCCTATTGGACCTATATTGTTAGGTACAGTGCATTCAGAAAGTATTCACGCCTAGGGCTGTTACAGTGACCTATAGGCGAGGCCTAATATATTTATTTCTCAACTTTCCATTGCTTTTCTTTACAACATGAGTATAGCCTACCTGGCTGGCATGAAAAATGAACCACGGGAAAAGCGTCCTCCATTCACTTGCCGCAGAAATCCGAGGCATTATCAAGTGCTTGAGAAATTATGAATGAGAGACTGCTGAAGTGTGTGCCGCCTGCGACAATAACAAAGCAGAGATGATGCATTTCATGCAACTTTTTTCAAATCATCATTAGTCACATCATGCAGCATGTATTAAAAATCAAAACATATAGCCCAACGTTTATCACAACTAAAGTTGCGTAAATAACTCTAAATTAAGCATATAGGAAGACCTGTTTCTTTGTTTACCGATCAACACAGATAGCCGCATGTGCGCACTCCCTCAAATCATTTGGAGAAAATATCCTTTCTATTTTATTCAGCTTTGTTCAATTGTATTCTTCATACTATAAAATAATATTAAATAATGGCATGGAATTCTAAGCAAATTTTGTCTGCTAAAATCAAACTAGTGTAGCCCACAGCCATATGGCATAGCCAGATCAGGGCCTAACATAAGGACAACTCAGAGTATGCTATTCTGTTCTTCTGAAATACACATTTTCTTCATATCATGTTTCTTTCAGCCTGTCTAAAATAAATAATGGATTTATTGTGATGGTGAAGGCTATATTGCATGGATTTATTAGACTTTTTAAAATGTCGACGTTCCAAAGGTCTGCATCAGTGGCTTGTCTTTGTTAATTAACAGGTAAATTACCATGAGACCGGCAGTTATTTGCTTGACAATCACTGCCTGACAAAATGTTATGACCGCCACAACCCTATTCAGACCCCTTAACCTTTTACACATTGTTGTTACAGCCTGAATTTTAAATGGATTAAACTGAGATTTTGTGTCACTCACCTACACACAATACTCCACAATGTCAAAGGGGAATTATGGTTTTATTATTTTTATTTCAAATGAAAGCTGAAATGTCTTGAGTCAATAAGTATTCCACCCCTTTGTTATGGCAAGCCAAACAAGTCACATAAGTTGCATGGACTTGCAAAAATGTCTAAAAACATGTTTTCACTTTGACTATGGGGTATTGTGTATAGCTGGGCAAGATTTTTTATTTTTTTTAATCCATTTTGAATTCAGATTGTAACACAACAAAATGTGGAATAAGTCAAGGGGTATGAATACATTCTGAAGGCACTGTAGATCTGAGCAGATCAGATAGGCAGAAGTATTGTGGTCAGAATTGTAGCTAGCCTATCAAAGGGTGGAGCTATCTGCTCTCATAATGCCAATACCTACTCCATCCTTTTTAGGCCTTCGTGAAGGGCCTGGAAGTAGGGCCTTGTGGCCCGTTGGAAATGCGTTGTGTCTCAAAGAGCCACTGTCCAAGAACGGGCATGATCTGGCAAATGGCCCTTATTGTCATTGTGAACAGTATCATTCTACAGTAGTAATACAGTCTGTTGTGTTTCTTCTAGATTGAGTTGATTGACAGAGTGGACGACATGTACAGGAACACAACCTGGGATGACGAGTTCACAGGATACGGTGTTCAGATCCAACAGGTGAGGACAACTGTTACGCGCGTGCGCGTGCGTGCGTGTGTGTGTGTGTGTGTGTGTGTGTGTGTGTGTGTGTGTGTGTGTGTGTGGTAGGCGGCAAGACCATGTTTGGCATTTCTCCATCACTACAGACAACATCATCTCAGTGTGTAATGTGTCGGTGCTGGGTGGAGAAGTGAGGTCGTATGACTGTAGTACTCTAATTGAATTTGGAAAAGCATTTCTGGAGCAGACAGTGAAAGCGCTTTGTGTGGAAAAAAGCAGGTGGGGAAGTCCAATTGGTTCCTCTCGCTCGGGGGATGAATGGCGACACTGTGCGTCTACTACAAATCCGCCGCTCTCTCACTGGAAAGATATGCTGCGGCGGTCCATGCTCCATTTCTTCTCCTGACCTTCAATCGGATATCTTGTACAGAGCATTATGGGTACTGTAGTACATGCTGCAACCTTAGATGGGGTTTAAGAAGTTGTAATGTGCTGGTTGTAGATCATCATCAACAAGGAGCCGACCAATGCGCCACTTGGCCAGGCTGGGCCGGGCTGGACCCACTACAACATGAAGGGAAGCCCCATCCAAGGCAAGGAGGTGTGGGATGTCAAAAAACTGCTGGAGGTGAGACATTACTACTGATCTGAAAGGAGAGCGGAATCTACAGTGTGCTAGTATGTAGGAAGGTCATTCCCCTAGCCTGGTCCCAGATCAGCAACTAACTGGCAAGAAGGCACAAACTGATCTGCGACCAGGCTAGAATAAACGTATCAATTGTAGGATATTCTTTACAAAATATAATTAGGTCACTGTATGGTCTACAACTCTCAAATCAACTTTGGACTTTGAAACCAGTTCCACTGCATTTATTCATTGATCCCCTCTAATCAGGGACTGATTTAGACTTGGGACACCAGGTGGGTGCAATTAGTTATAAGCAGGCTCCGGACCTCGTATTGGTAAGAGTTGAATACCCCAGGTCTATACGTTGTAAATCTTTAGAAGCATTTTTTTTTGTTGAAAGAGGACTAAACATGACTGGCAACAAAAAATGTCCTCATTTTGCTAGCTAACTAGTATTGTTTTTTTAAACTTTCCAATCCCTTTTTTTGTCTCCAGCAATTCAGCTCGGATATAGCGGACAATGCTAGCACTGTGTGCCTGGCCCACCTGTTCACCTACCAGGACTTTGACGAGGGAACACTGGGCCTGGCCTACGTGGCCCCCTCTAAAGCCCAGGCTCTGGGGGGCCTCTGCCCCAAACGTAAGGCTCAGCCTCTCACAGACATCCTGTCATTTTAGATCAAATTAGTATGATTATTATGATGAGTGTTTTGATAATGGAGTGATAAATTCATAAGAGCTTGCTCCTATATTTCTAGTCTGATTTCTCTTCCTTTTTGTTTTCTGCAGCTTACTATCCATCTCACTCCGTCAAGAAACCCAGCTACCTCAACACTGGTTTAACCAGCACCAAGAATTATGGCAAAACCATTCTAACCAAGGTAGGTTCCTCATTGAGTTGAACTTAGTCATACTACTGTATTTCTATGGTATCTGAACCCTCTTGTCGAACACACTAGAACAAGGGCTGGAAAAACTCCCTGTATTGCGTAATTCATGAGCTCTTTCTGGGTCATAGGTCAGATGATTTAGCACTGCCTTGTGGCCTTTCAATATGATGCTTTGTGCTGTTGTCTGATGACGTGATGGATGGAATAGTCTGTGGGGCACTTGGTGTTGGGTCATGGGGTTGAACAGGCAGCATTATAAATGTGACTAATGAATAATGACCTTACCAGACCCTATTTAGGTCAATGCACCTCTGATATCCTACTGAGAAATCTTGCTTTTATAGCCCAAAGATAATAGATCATATAATAATGTCTGTATTATTAAATTGTTGCAAGTCAGTGTATAGTTTCCAAAAAGCTCTGACGAAGGCCGTGAGGCCGATACGTAAGCTTATTAAATATCAGTGATACTATCAAGAACAGTGTGCGGTTTCCTTTTTTCCTTCATCCTGTTTCAACTGTTGCCATGCACCTGCGACAAGACTGCTCAGATGTGCGAGTGCCTTTTTGAATTTAGTTTCCAAACATTAAAATTCTCTCTCCCCCTCCACCACCACCACCAGGAAGCAGATTTGGTGACGACCCATGAATTGGGTCATAACTTTGGGGCGGAGCACGACCCTGACAACATCCCCTACTGCGCCCCAAGCGATGACCATGGGGGCAAGTTTGTCATGTACCCTATCGCTGTGAGCGGGGACCACTACAACAACAAGGTACAGCTCTTGCGTACTTCAAATGAGGTGATCTTCTGCCAAATGACTCGCGCTCACATCATCAGTTACCTACTTCCTTTCTCTCCCTCCTTCTCCCCACAGCGTTTCTCCGACTGCAGCAAGATCTCCATAGGGAAGACGCTGCGCTTCAAGGCCCCTATCTGTTTCAAGGAGAGGAACAGCAAGGTGTGTGGGAATTCCCGCGTGGAGGAGGGGGAGGAGTGCGACCCGGGCATGCTGCACCGCAACAACGACCCGTGCTGCTCCGCCGACTGCAAGTTCAGGCCCGAGTCCCAGTGCAGGTAGAAACGCGCCACACACACCCCAAAATGGCTGCCTCGGAGTGCAGTAATTAATGTGGTAGGATGACATTTACAAGGGCTTTGCTGAATTCCCGCTTTTCTTTACTTACTGGCTGACATTATTGTCCCCTTGGGGGAACAGGTACATGTAAGAAGGTGATTACATATATTACATACGGTTATTTGCATATTATACAGTAAACTGGTCAAATCAACTGACAATTTCTTAGTCAACTGGCGTTGATCCTCACTGTGCCAATGCACATTGCATTTGTTTGATTCAAGCAGTATCCAGTAGCCTGCCTCTCTAGTATCTCATATACACTGCTAAGCTGCTTACTAACATTCACAACATGTGAACTGAGGCTGTGTACTATTTTTCTGTGTCCCGGTACATCCAGTGACAGGAATAGTCCGTGCTGTAAGAAATGCAAGTTTGAGCAGGCAGGGAAGACGTGCCAGGAGCCCATCAACGCCACCTGTAAGGGCATGTCCCTCTGCACAGGTAAGGCCCCCCCCCCCTACTGGACATACACAGGACTGCCACGGCTAGACGGACAGATGGGATTTATTTTTTTTGATTTGTCATTGATGCTTTGTAATGCATGGCTCCCTTGTAAAAGGTGCTTTGTTTTTGATGGGACTCTCCCCTGCTTAAATAAAGGTTAAATAAAATAAACTCCAACTTTTCTGACATTTTCCTCTTCAACATAACAATTTATTTATTTTTCCTTTATTTAACTAGGCAAGTCAGTTAAGAACAAATTCTTATTTACAATGATGGCCTGGGAACAGTGGGGGTAACTGCCTTGTTCAGGGGCAGAACGACAGATTTGTTCCTTGTCTGCTTGGGGATTTGATCTAGCAACCTTTCGGTTAATGGCCCAACGCTCTAACCACTAGGCTACCTGCTGCCCGGTGACTCATGATCTGCTATGTAAGATATATTGGAACAAAATCCTCTAGCTGGATAGGTCCCCAGGTCTTGCTGTTGAGACATCTGTTGGTATTTTTGACTGACTCACTGTGTGTTGTACTATCCATCCCCTAGGTGACAGCAGTGAGTGCCCAGCCCCAGACAACGCCCCGGACAATACCATCTGTGTGGACAGTGGGAGGTGCAGAGACGGGGAGTGCATGACCTTCTGTGAGGCCGTGCAGAACCTGCAGCCCTGTGCTTGTAATGGTACGACCCTCTAGCAGACACACTGCTACAATCTAGACTGACACCGCTGACCAGTTCCATGCTGTACCCATCGAAATACAACTGTAGAGAGACTGATGTCTACGTTCTCTACGGTGTACCCAGCAGAGAAATAGATTATATTTCTATGGTACCCAATATCTTGCATTAGAAATGATTTGTTCTTTATTTGATTTGATGCCTCGCAAGTTGACATTTTGAAACCCAAAGCCTTTAATTCGATTCCTGTCAATATACTGTAAATCATTGATATTCTGAGAAAGGGACAGGTAGCAGTAAAGCACATGTGGTCCAGGCTGTCTTTAACCCCAACCTGACCTCTCTCGACTCTTCCAGAGACATACGACTCCTGTAAGGTGTGCTGTCGGGACAAAAACGGTGCCTGCACTCCCTTCGTCAAAAGCGACGGGAACGTCCTGTACCTGCGCAAAGGGAAACCCTGTACTGTGGGCTTCTGTGATGAGGCCGTGAGTGACTGACCTCTTCCTTTTTACCTCTACTCACACTTAATGGACACAGGCTGTATTCATAGTTTCAACACATTTCACTTCAATAATACATTCAAATCTAAATAATAAAACATTATGACACAAAGAAAACATTTAATTAAAACTTTCTGACAATGATGATACAGTATATTGATTTGTCTGTGTTTGTTTCAGGGTAGATGCATGAAGCAAGTCCAGGATGTGATCGAGAGGTTGTGGGATTTCATCGACAAGCTGGACATCAACACATTTGGTGAGTGGCGATGCAGTGAGGGGGGGGTAGCTTCGAGGTCTATACTAGATGTTGTGATTGACTTGAAAGGCTGCTCGGAGTTGAAGTATTTTTCTCTCTCTCTCATAGGGAAGTTCCTAGCAGACAATATAGTGGGCTCAGTGGTGGTGTTCTCTCTAGTCTTCTGGATCCCTCTCAGCATCCTGGTGCACTGTGTGGTGAGACCTGAACCCAAAACACTCCCACACCAATACCAGACTTACCTCAACCCTTCCTTCGGGGGCAAAGATTCCTCGGATCAATTGTTTAGTGAGGACGAAAATAGCAGATACGCTTATCATGTTAAATATATAAATCGCTGGGGCCTCCAGAGTGGCGCAGCGGTCTTAGGCACTGCGTCGCATTACTTGAGGCGTCACTACAGACCCGGGTTCGATCCCAGGCTGTATCACAGCCGACCGTGACCGGGAGACCCATTAGGCGGCGCACTATTGGCCCAGTGTCGTCCAGGTTAGGGGAGGGTTTAGCCGGCTGCAAGTTGACGTCGGTCGCCAGCTGGACGGTGTTTCCTCCGACACGTTGGTGAGGTTGGCTCCCGGGTTTAGCGAGCAGTGTGTCGAGAAGCAGTGCGGCTTGGCAGGGTCGTGTTTCGGAGGACGCTAAGCTCTCGACCTTCACCTCTCCTGAGTCCATAGGGGAGTTGCAGTGATGGGACAAGACTGTAACTACCAATTTGGAAATCACGAAATTGGGGTAACAGTACGACACAAATGTCTGATTATTTATTTATATATCAGATCCTTGCTTGTCTATACATCTTGTTGTCCAGTAGAGATCTGTATAAGATATTTAGCTTTCAAAGCCCACCTCGTGCATTGTTGATAGACACAAGAATATGAACTGTTTATACACTAATGGGATGCTTACTGTTTTTGTTTCTGTAGGATAAAAATCTGGACAAGGAGTATGAGGAGAACACCAAGACCATGTACTTCCCCAGCGTAAGTCCTTGAAGCTTCCTAATGCCCTCTCATGTTCACTTTCTGACCACGTGTGCTAGGTTTGAACTTTGAAGTCGCACTCGCTATAACTCGCTATCCCTTTTAGAAACCTCGTACTACTAGAGAGCATGCAGTCTTATTTGCTCACCTGCGGTTATTTTCCCAATTCCAAAATCGACCCCGACCCTAGGCCGGATCCCCTAGATCTAACAGGACTGCATAAGTATGTGAAGATTCCACCAAGCCTATCAGAGGGCAAGTTGGCGTGAGAACCATATGTTATTAACCATCCAATCTTTTCAGATTTACAAGAAGTGCATAGGGGCGAGGGTTTAGGAATGGATTTGGAGCCGGACCGTAGTTAGCCCGTACGCAGCGTGAATGGTTTCTATGCAGTAGCACGTCTGATGGTCTCGCAGGGCTGACTTGAAAAGGAGAGGTTTAATCTCAACGCGACTTCCCTGGCGAAATAAAGGATAAATAATAGTCAACTGTGGGATATTTGGGTTGCAATGACCTGTTCCGTCACTGTTCCGTTTGCCTTTGCCCCTCGTGGAACTGCAGCAGATGGTTGAGGTACCTGTACTTAGTAGAGCGCCACCCTCAGGTGAGTGTGTGAGGCGCGGGGGGCAGGGTGCACGCTGTCGGTGTGTGTCACAAGGCTGCGCGACGTGTGTGAGGAGAGGAGTGCACCGTGTTGTCTTTGTGAGGTCGTTTTGTAGACCTTGTTGCATGGAGCCAGTGTCCGAGTTGTTTTTTTTTGTTTGTTGTTGGGCTGCACCAGTGGACTGTTCAGTTGTAATGGTGCGGACAGACTGGGTCCGTTCCATTTCATCTCCGCCAGTTTACTTGGAAATAATGAACAGTTTAACTTTATTTTCCAAGGTGTATTTATTTATTTATATATTTTCTTCCCCAAGTCATGACGAATTGAGTTAAAAAGGATCGGACCCCAGTTAGTCAAACACAACCCTGACTCTACTACTCCCCCCAGAACGCAGAGATGCTGAGCAGCCTCGAGTCGGCCTCCGTCCGCATCGTCAAGCCACCTCCGCCTCCCACCTTCTTCTCCGCCGCTCGGATCCCACCCCACTCCCTTCCTTCTCTACCCCCAACGGGCCCGTCTGCCTCAGGCAGCAGCAGTACCCCAGCCCCAGGCTCGGCTTCGGGCCCTGGCCCGTCCTCGGGGAGCGTAGTGGTGGTGGGGGAGGGCCCACGGATGGCCACCATCCAGGAGGATCCCAGCTGCGACTCTCACCTCGACCTGGGCAAGGACGACTTCCCTCCTCGCGGAGGCTCCAACGCCACCAAGTCTTCATACGAGGACCTGACGGCGGAGCAGAGCACGCCACGCTCGGGCCGCCACGACAAGCGCCGCCTCAAGAGGCAGGCCTGCGTGGTGGACAGTAAAGAGACCCAGTGCTGAGGGAATATGTGTTTGTATATGTACGAACACACAGTCCAGAATAGATACACTATGTAGGTACACGCATACAGACACTCATGTATATCCATGCACATAATAGATTACACTATAATAGTAGATGCTGGTAACTGCCAAAATAAAGAAAATGCTTGAGTAAATAAGGGATACAAAGTATATTGAAAGCAAGTGCTTCCACACAGGTCTGGTCCTGTGTTAATTAAGCAATTAAATGTATAAAAATGCCAGTTCCAAATTATTTTGGCTACCATGGCTAGAAGAAATCTCTGTGACTTTGAAAGAGGGGTCTGAAAAGGAGCAACGGCGGTTTAAAGTGTGTGCGTGTCACCAGATCTCAACCCAATTGAAAACTTAAAAGGGAAATTCTGGAGTGGCGCCTGAGACAGCAGTTTTTCACCACCATCAACAAAACACCAAATTATGGAATTTCTTGTGGAAGAATGGTGTTGTATCCATACAATAAAATCTCCAGGAACTTGTAGAATATATGCTAAGGCGCATTGAAGCTGACCTGGCAACCCAACGTTAAGACCTTGTCGGTATTTCTTGAAGTTTGGCAGATACCTGTACATGCATACATGACTAAACATTGGACACCCACTGTTATAGTACACACAAACACCCACTCTTAGAAGAGACTAAAACTTGTTACACAGCACTGGCAGCAACACAGTATCTAGCAGGCTGCTACATCTAGATTCTATAAGGTCAATTTGGAAGACTTGCGTACAACCAAAATAGGTGCTTGTCATGAGTATAGTAGTGTTCTGACGCCAGTGACTGCTGTTTTAGAATAGCCTAGATACCGAATGATTTGTGCCTTGTTAGTTTCAAGAGTCAAAGCCAAGTGCTTTCTTTGGCACCACTCACTCCGATACAGTCCAGACGGTCTAGTTTTTGGACATGTTCTTTTGAATGAGTTGATTATACCACTGCCATGACTGTGAACTATTGGTTAGGCTTAGAATCATTCTAAGACGACACACTAAGGTAAAAAAATTAAAGTTAAATGTGCTATTGTAAATGTCTGTTTAGTCACCTCACTTTGTCATGACAGTAAGAAAATGATTTGCCTTTATTTCTGATAATGCCTGGTTTTTCACATAGTCCCCCCAAAAATTAACCTCGTTAAAAACCATGCATGTAATATTGATGTCAAAGGGTAGTGTTTAAAACGTAGAGGACTGGTTGAACTGTTGCCCAGGAAGATATTGTTCTCTGGTAATTTAAACCCAACAGGAAAAGAAGATTTGTGAAACGGGCACTGACTGAGAGGTCCAGACTAGTAGTTATTCTGGGAAGGATACAAGGTGAAATCAGAGAGCTGCATCAAACCTACCTAACGTGGATTTATAACCGTTGTCTCCACTCTATTCAAGTATTGGTTCTGTTTCATTTGTAGTGAAATAATTCTGAAACGTTTTTATATTGTTGTGTATGGCCTTGTTGATTACACTGGTGTGACCTATGAACTCTGTTCTTCATCCCAAAGGTTGCAAATAATGCAAAAGTCAAGTTATTTCACCATTCATTCAACACATTGGAAGATGAGGGACTGTTCATTCATTGCATTCAGACATCGTTTGTAGACCAACTTCTGATTTATTTTTTTATCCACAACACTAGTGCCTTATTTCTGAAGTTGAGCCTAAATGTTTTTCATTTTGACCACTGCTCCTTATTTCTGTATGTACTGTAGGCAATGAGAATGTCACTATCACCCCAGATGGAAATTGTGCTTACTAATGGGAAATGCTATTTAAGCTCCGTAAGCCCCTCTGATGAATGAATACCTATCAGCTTGTAGAATCTTTTCACCATTTCCTGTATATTAGGTGATGAGTACTTGCGTAGATGTTGAAATGTTTGCTTGTGGGCCAAGGGCATTCTGCAGCTTTGTTATATTAGCCTATTGTCCACAGATATCTTGAGTATTAGCTCTGATGAGATGCGAGGGAAAACTCCTTGACTCCGTATGTCTTCTAACTGTCCCGTTTTCATTTTCAGGGTGTACTGAATGACCTGGATTAATAAAATGTGTACGCCCACTTGAAACTGGCTTCTTGCTTACAGTGAAACACACATTCTAAAAAAATGTTTCAACACAAGACCTCAGGAAATTTAAAAAGAACATTTAAAAACATGTCATGGTTTTATATATTTCTTATGGAATGAGGACTGATTCCAAACCCTTTCGGTGTCATCCCATTACCGTAGCCGACCAGAGGACATAACTGTGTGGACCTGAGGCTTCATCTCTACCCTTCCCCTCTCACTCAGCCTGAGGGCCGTCAGTCACACAGTAGACCGCTCTCTGGCTGTTTTGGGTCTACGTCGCCCCAGTAAGGCAGGATGAAGGGCAAGTGCTCCACCCTGCTCTTCAACAGCGTCCACAGGTGCTGTGACACAAACTGGTTCCCCTTCTCAGAGAGATGGAGCCCGTCTGAGAGGTAGCCTGTGAAGTCCTGCGGGAAAGAGAAAATTGTTTTCAATTACTGACATGTTGATAAAGTTACATAGCTACTACCAAAAATCACTATATTAGTGTTACATGACTAGAGTGAGGCTGGGGTTCAATCCGATAGTGCCTTGTCAGCAATGCACTTTTCAACGGCAATGTTCCCGCCGAGGTTCATCATATACGCTTTATGTTGGGCCCGATCGAAAATGACCTTAATGTTGCGTTGTCCAAAAAGCTAAGCAACATCAAAATGACAAGTATTCCATTGGTTGTCTCACCTGTCCATCTTTCTGCATGAGAGTCCAGAGGTCCAGCACGTCTGCCCCACACTGACCTGCAGCCTGCACACAGGCCTGGGCATACTGGCCAGCCACAGAGTTGAGACGGTTCAGAGCACTACCTGTAGGGAGAGAGGAAAAACGGGAGACAACAGACATATAGAAGCCAATTTGAACTACAGCACCACAAACACTACAGCATTCAAGTCCTCAAAATGCAATAATCTGTTTGAGGCCATCAGGCCAATGTTATGCGATTGCTCAGGAGCAAGAATTAGGACTTGTCTTCAGTGTATCTGGTGGGTGTGTGTTCTTTAACCTTTCAGGACACACTCCTTCTCCCAGGCTGGCTCATGCAGAGGTGGAGGGGTGATGAAGATGACCTTGTCTGCAGACACACCCACAGACCCCAGGTGTTTGACAATGTCCTTCAGGTTCTCGGAGTACTCCTGCAATGGGATGTGCTGCTGTGGGTTCTTATCTAAAGAATGAATGAGACAATATCAGATCTCCTAATAAATCGGCAAGAGCAGTGTTCGTCAATCCTGGTTCTAAGGAACACAAAGGGTGTGCAGGGTTTTGTGCCCGCCCAGCACTTGGCTAGAGAGTAACAGGTTGCACTTTCCCTACCTTCTAAAGCACAGTCGTTGGCGCCAAAGAAGACCGTGACAGCAGCTATGTGGTTGCTTGAAGCACTGTCCTTGGAGATGAGGCGAGGCAGGACAATCTTTGCCCACCTGGAGTTGTAGCCTGACAACCCTCTGTTTACAACGTCACATTTTCTAGTGGACAAAAGTGACATTGTTTGATCAATTTGGCCTAATATAGCACACATCAAAATGCATTACTACAGTATACCCTACCCTCAGAGCAGGAAGTTGCCCCTAACCACTGATACAGGGTTGATATCAGTGGTGGTTGGTGCCGTTTAAAGATGAGGGAGGATGATTATTTGTTTTTATGAACATGGCTTTATTTCTATTACAGCATATTGGATGACTGTCATTCATATTCCGTTCACCCAGTTCAATGTAACATCGATAGGTTTAGGCCACTACATGATACAAACATTTTCCCTATACCCATCATGAGGTTGGTATAACCAAGCCTATGAATTTACAACGTAAGTGCACAGGTCGAGAGAATTTTGAGTAATCAAGGTGACAGACAGTGACACATTCAATACCGCCCCACTCTTGCCTGCATCTAGCTGATCTATTATTATTTCAACAATTGTAAACGAGAGTTTCTATAAGACAAATGTGGGTATGTTGATCCCTGTTTAGTTCAACAGAATCGGCGCAATGAATACACCCCTGATCACACGCAAACACAATTCACTTTCATACCAGACACATACAAACAGCTCGTTGTGTGTATATATATATATATATATATATATATATATATATATATATATATATATATATATATATATATATATATATATATAATTCCTTCTCACATCTGTCTACATGCTCTCCTCCTCTCACCTTTTCCCTTCACTTGTGGACTTCAGTACACAACACATCAGCTGTCTGTGACCAGACAAAAACACCTTTGGCTCATTTTAAAATGTAGATAATATTCTGTTATTAAAATAAATAAATGCTTTGCTCCATGAAGTAATCCATCTCGATCAATGAGAGAAGATTTGAAATAGACAAGATGGCGGCGTACACAACTTTGGATTACTTCACGGAGCAAAACATTGAATTGAGTAACTGAGTATTTTCCAGATTCAAAACGAACCACCTGCCACGAACCACATTTTAGAAGATACATGTTTGGCAGAATCGAGATCGATGATAACATTGCCAAGTTAAGGTTAGTGGTAAATGCTCTGTGCTTCACCAAACAGTACCTATCCTGTAATGGAGAATCCCATTTTCCCGTTATAAATCTGTAGCTAGTTCAGACATTGAGAACTGATACTGTATACTGGTTGTTGGGATGGGATTGATGTGGGGGTCCGTGGGTGGCTTTTTACAATTTGACTGGTTCCTTATTTGTTCTCAACGGGAGGAAAAAGTTTGGGTTGGGTACCCATAGTTACTGAATATTGTAAGAACCCTGTCAATTAAAAAGGGAACATTTGGGTGAAATCAATTAGCTGAATTTCTCATAGATCAAATTAGATGTCAACAAAATAGTGTTGCAGGAATGCTAATCTTATGTTTCTAACTACAGAAACCATTTCTGAACAATCTGTAATGGGGAGGTGTCATGAGCTTCCTGGAACGACTATGGGCAACCTGCCATCCCATTGAAAAGCATGTAGGAACGGTGCGTGCAACTATTTAAGTGTTCCATGTGCGCAAATGTAAAATGACTCACCTGGCTAGTTGATTTGCAATTTCGGAACCCCATCCATTAGGTTGGAATGAAAACTGAAACAAATCAACAAAAAGTGAGTAGTGAACTGTCTAGTTGCTAGCTAGCAAGCGAACCCAATTTGTAAATGGACGAAACCCTGCAAACAAATCGTTTCTGAATGAGAAAATGTACCTGCGTGATTGAGTCGCCAAATAGAATGACTTGAGGCCAAATTATGTTCTTGATTTTGGACATTGCTAGCTAGTACAAATGTTGAGCCGATAGCTAACTTTATTCTTTCGGATTTAGAAATGAAAGCAGTGCTGACTGAATGATAAAGTTCGCATGCTAAATTGCGCCATCTACCGTGTGGAGGTGGAAGGTGAAAATAATAATGGCAGAGTTCAATAATTTGACAAGTTGTCGCCTTTTTGTTGTTTATTTCACTATTTTGATGAATGACATACATTTCTTTACTGTAAAATAAATAAATAACCTTTCATAATGACATAAAACAAGATCACAGCAAGTTTTCAAACAACATTCCAAATATAGATACAGAACCATGATATACAGGTAACTGACAAAATAAAGGAATCACCAACCTAAAGCGTCTTAATAGCGCGTTGGGTCACCGCGAGCCAGACCAACTTTAATGCACCTTGGCATAGATTCTTCCACACCATTCTTCCACGGGAAATTCCTTCATTTGGTGCTTCGTTTATGTTGGTGGGAAACACTGGCTCAGGCACCACTCCAGAATCTCATGACAGACAACGTTTTGCAACAGAAAACGTTAGTCAAGTCTGGGTAGTCCCTCCCTGTTTCAGTCCATTCTCTTCCGTTTGGTGCTTAAGGAACAAGACCCATACTACAACATACTGCATGCTCACCTCCAGCTTCACCATGCACCAGTGTGATGTTCTTGAAGGTCTTTTCTGTAGCTTCCAAATCCTCAACATTCCCAATGAGGTTTCTCAGCCGACCCACTAGCACAGAGTAGGGTCTAGTGAATGGGATGGCCTGGGTCTGTTTCACTGTGCTCATGGCCAGGTCTGTGTAGTCTAGGGAACATATTTTACATTTATTTTACCTTTATTTAACTAGGCAAGTCAGTTAAGAACAAATTCTTATTTTCAATGACGGCCTAGGAACAGTGGGTTAGCTGCCTTGTTCAGGGGCAGAACGACAGATTTTGACCTTGTCAGCTCGGGGATTCAATCTTGCAACCTTTCGGTTACTAGTCCAACACTCTAACCACTAGGCTACCTATGGATACAGTCAGAAGAACCAGGCTCCATTGCAGGAACAACGTGAGAACAATAGCCTGTTAACGACGCTACAGTGCATTATTACCTTGTTTGGCTAGACGATGCCAGTTAGGCTAAAGCAGAAACATGCTGGCACCCAGGCTAAAAGACTATGATTGTATGACTTAGCCATACATGCTAAGTCATGGCCAAGGTCCCCTCCACACGGTAGCCAGCGATGAGGACTCTGTTCCTCTTGTGGGTGCACCACCTCTCAAAACAGCTCCCTGGACTGGCCGCTCTGCATCATACCTGGAGACAGCATCACCACACTGGGACCTATGTTGGCAAAGTGGTGAATACTCTGGAGAGACCGAGTGGGGACGAAAAGTCAGCGACAGGGAATGCTCGAGCCTGGGACCAAGCTTCCTCATTGAGAGCGGTTTTAACTGGTGTCTCCCAAGCTAATCTCCCAGACATATTGATCCATATATGGAATATGGACGTAACAACCATATGAGACAGCGGGCTTCCCTGTTCACCATGTCATGGACCGTGTTACAGAAACGAGCCTCACACTCCATTTTTTTCTTGGATGTGCGTGCCGTATGTGGACGAGAGAGAGAAATGTTTTAACCCATCTGCCAATGTGTAAAGGACAAAATATCACCGTGCTTACTGACTATTGGTTACATAATATGATGAACCCCCCCTTCAGCGCCCGCACCCGGGGCCGCCCAGTGCCACCCGGGGCCGCCCAGTGCCGCCCGGTGCCGCCCAGTGCCACCCGGTGCCGCCCAGTGCCACCCGGGGCCGCCCAGTGCCGCCCTGGGCGGCTGCCAATGTCGCCAGTACCAAAATCCGCTACTGATTTGTATTAGTCTATAAATAAATCTCTTTGCCAAAATTCGTAATCTCTCCCATGTCTTATTCGACTACGATTTTTGAAAGTATAAGGATAATAATTCAGCCATAGTTGTTCGACTCTAGCCACAAAATTAAGGATATTAGAAGGGGGGGTTCTGTCAGGGGGGTGATTTTCGGGACAACACTTCTCCGTGGGTTTCCGATATATCTGCTTTACGTTTTACAGCCATGCGGCAGAAGTAACGTATTCCAGTGGTACATTCATAGCAGTAGTACAGTATTTATATATATAAAAAACAGGACCTGGATAATGATGATGTTCTCCATTGAGAGTTCCCTCCAGACGTATGTTTGTGTGAACTTCCGTCTGGCGCACACATGTCGTCAAAATAAGACCGAAGAACACTCAAGCCATATTTTTTAGTTCCGACATAATGAAATGATTTGCTCATCTTAGAAAACCTTTTCATATTTAGATTGATAGGTACTGAATTATACATTGGTTTAGAACTTTTAGTTTTTAGCGCTCAATTCAATCACGGGTTTAAAAAAGCAACATCACACCGTAGACTCGTGTTTGCGGCAGCTGAAACAAAAGTATCAATTCATGTTCACACTTTGTTACAATATTGCACTGTGGGTGGAGCAGCCGCGTTATTTGTTACAAAGTAACAAAGTTGACAATATTGATAGAAATATAACTAAGTTGCGTCCCCTTTAATGTGGTGTTGGGTGGAACTGCAGAGGAAGTGAAGTGTCTATGCGAGTCGCGCTCTCGCCTACACAGAAAGAGCCACAGCCCTGCTCCTTTGATGAACAACACCCCAAAACAGCCCCAAACTGGCCTAGAACAAGTTTCAAACCGAGGTATGCCCTGTGTGTTTGTGCGTAGTGCTCCCGTTTGGCGTTTTATGTCAAAATACACGATCATTTCAACCTTTTTTTTGAGCGTGTGCGGATACGTCGATAAGGGTGTGGGTGGGGTAAATTGTTTATCATAGCAACGGGTTTCCGTTACACGGGGCGTTCATTGACAAAGTTCGGGACAATGGACTTTCATTGAGTGCCAGCCGACTCCGGACACCATTTGCAGGGACGCGCGCGTGTCAGCCTGTTGATTCTTAATAAGTTGGAGAAAGCTCTTGTGTTGTGACGGTGGGAGTATGCAGGACTTGAATATTATGCATTCACTGTGTGGCAGCAGTTAGTCTCATAATGGCACACAATATTTATGTATGGAATTCCATTTCAAAACGATATTTCAAAATTATACTTTTTTATTTCGGAAGTAAATATTACTATTCTTTGTAATAACTTTGTAATACATGTCTCACCACCACCTTCACAACTGGTGGATGAGTTAATCTCATTCTCTAGTCTCTGTAGACCACAAGCCAATTCACATGGATTGTCCTGTGTAGTGCTGGGACCATCACAACAAAATCTCCTTGTCTTCACCAGACAGTGGTGTCTGCTGGGGGCTGGTGGAGTGTTGGCGTCATGGTGAAGAATGTTCCGGAAGGTCAAAAAGCGTCACAGCAGCAGCAGCTCCCAAAGCAGTGAGATCAGTACCAAGAGCAAGGTGGGCCATTATACATTACATTTACAGACTACACTGTCGTGGTCTACATTCCAAACCCAGAAAATGTGGATCTTCCCTAGTCCCTTGATGCCCTCTAGTTGATCTGAAGAGGGTAGATGTAATCAGTATGGTGGAAGCTCCACCTAGTCCTCCAATAGGGAGCTTCCTTTGCGCTTCCCTTGTGTTGCGTTCACCTGTCTACATAGTCTCTGGGGGGGGGGGTGTTGGTGCTGGAGATGCTAGTTGTCCTTGGTAAATAATTTACCATGGAGGCAACAGGGTACAGTCTTAGAATACAAAAGCAGCCGCAGTCATAAAATACTGGAGGCAGACGGGTTAGACTGATTATAACCTCATTAGAAGATCCCTCACATCGGACAGTGGCTTTCATTCATGTTAAAAGAGAGCTCTGTCTGGACAAAGTAATCATGTCTCATACCAGATGCCTTCCCATGTGGTGAATGACAAACAAATGCTAAGATGGTTGAGCCGAAGGGGCGGAATTGATCGGATGGAGAAATGACTCTTTATTACCACCGATTCACTTACTGCACAGCTGTCCTCTCTGATTACATTGCTGATGGGTACATGACTCAGTTTATTAAGGTCTCTGTCAAGGACGACTGAATTGACGTCTGCACAAATATTACACATACACAAATATTGCAGCAGAAACCATGACCTCTGCGATTTGGTCAATATTTCAGCCGATCATGTAACATTTCTCAAGACAATATGGTGAGATGGTGTGCTTTTCTCTCTCCTCTCTTTAGTCGGTAGACTCCAGTTTGGGAGGTCTCTCCAGGTCCAGTACTGTAGCTAGCCTCGACACAGACTCGACCAAGAGCTCAGGTAAGAAAACCTACAACCATGGCCACATCTCAATTCTCTGAAATGACCTTGGCTAGTTTCCTCATCTCCTTTCCTTCCTATTCACTGACAGTCCGATGAAGGTGCCGGAAAGGTTCCAACAATATTTCCTGTACTTGTCAAGTCCTTTCAGATCTGGCTCTTGTGCATTGTAGGGCATGCAACAAAATATTTCAAGATGTTTTGCAATGGATGACTAAAATGTGTGTCTTGTTGGTAGTCCCTCCCTGTTTCACTTCATTTTCTTCCGTTTGATGCCTAATGAACACCTTCGTGACCCAGTGGTAATGCCGACGGATGATTGAACTGTGAACTTTAGGTAACAGTGCTGCGTCAGAGACGTGTGCTGAGTTCAGGGTGAAGTATGTCGGAGCCATAGAGAAGCTGCCGTTTGAGATGAGTAAGACCCTGCAGGAGTCTCTGGAACTCATCAACTACATAGATGCAGCCCAGGTAATAAAAACCTGGAAACACCTTGAAATCTGGGATGTAAAGTATGGGCCCATCAGAATTACAGGTTCTCATAACAATCGGTAATCATTTTTGGACACCGATTATGGCCGATTACATTGCATTCCACGAGGAGACTGCGTGGCAGGCTGACTACCTGTTATGCGAGTGCAGCAAGGAGCCAAGGTAAGGTGCTAGCTAGCATTAAACTTATCTTATAAAAAACAATCAATCTTAACATAATCACTAGTTAACTACACATGGTTGATGATATTACTAGTTTATCTAGCTTGTCCTGCGTTGCATATAATCGATGCGGTGCCTGTTAATTTATCATTGAATAACAGCCTACTTCGCCAAACGGGTGATGATTTAACAAGCGCATTCGCCAAAAAAGCACTGTCGTTGCACCAATGTGTACCTAACCATTAACATCAATGCCTTTCTTAAAATCAATACACAAGTATATATTTTTAAACCTGCATATTTAGTTAATATTGCCTGCTAACATGAATTTATTTTAACTAGGGAAAATGTGTCACTTCTCTTGCGTTCTGTGCAAGCAGAGTCAGGGTATATGCAGCAGTTTGGGCTGCCTGGCTCGTTGAACTGTGTGAAGGCCATTTCTTCCTAACAAAGACCGTAATTATTTGCCAGAATTGTACATAATTATGACATAACATTGAAGGTTGTGCAATGTAACAGCAATATTTAGTCTTAAGGATGCCACACGTTAGATAAAATACGGAACGGTTACGTTTTGTTTTCTAAATGATAGTTTCCGGATTTGACCATATTAATGACCTAAGGCTCGTATTTCTGTGTTATTATATTATAATTAAGTCTATGATTTGATAGAGCAGTCTGACTGAGCGGTGGTAGGCAGCAGCAGGCTCGTAAGCATTCATTCAAACAGCACTTTCCTGCATTTGCCAGCAGCTCTTCACTGCACTTGAAGCATTGCGCTGTTTATGACTTCAAGCCTATCAACTCCCGAGATTAGGCTGGCAATACTAAAGTACCTATTAGAACATCCAATAGTCAAAGGTATATGAAATACAAGTGGTATAGAGAGAAATAGTCCTATAATAACTACAACCTAAAACTTCTTACCTGGGAATATTGAAGACTCATGTTAAAAGGAACCACCAGCTTTCATATGTTCTCATGTTCTGAGCAAGGAACTTAAACGTTAGCTTTCTTACATGGCACATACTGCATTTTTACTTTCTTCTCCAACACTTTGTTTTTGCATTATTTAAACATGTTTCATTATTTATTTGAGACTAAATTGATTTTATTGATGTATTATATTAAGTTAAAATAAGTGTTCATTCAGTATTGTTGTAATTGTCATTATTACAAATATATATATATATATAAAATAGGCAAATTAATCGGTATCGGCCTTTTTTGGCCCTCCAATAATCGGCATCAGTATCGGCGTTGAAAAATCATAATCGGTCGACCTCTAATCAGAATGCAGTACTATACATACAGGTTCAATGCAGTGCAGTGGAGACCAATTCATTACTGTATAAATCACTCAATTTGATGATGGCGATTGATTACGGTGATGTAGATTAATGTTGGAGTGGTGCGAGGCAGAGGCAGCCTCTGTTTCCTCTTTGACAAGTCACTCTATATGTAGAAAGAGTATCTGTCGTGTTCCTTCCATAGCAAGATGGAAAGCTGCCGTTTGTGCCTGGAGATGAGGAGATGGTACTGGGAGTGTCCAAGTATGGAGTCAAAGTGGCCTCCATGGATCAATGTGTGAGTGATTCCATTTTCATGATTCATAAATGCTCTAGCGTCACAAAAGTTTCTACTGAACCTTGACCTTTCTAGTTGGAACATGTTGTTGCAACGTCTCCTAAGCTGGACGTTCTGCACTGTTTCCCGCTCTACACGATTGTCTTGTCTGTCTGCTGTTATAATGATGTATGTAATGTGTATTATTGTTGTGGTTCCTGTATAGGACGTTCTGCACCGCCACCCTCTCTATCTGATCATGAGAATGCTCTGTTATGATGACGGCCTGGGGGCTGGGAAGAACCTGCTGGCTCTCAAGACCACCGATGCCAAGCAGCAGGACTGCAGCATCTGGGTGTACCAGTGTAGCAGCGCGGTAAGTGTGTGTGTTGAAAGTATAGGGAGCATTACTTCATTCACCACGAACAGCGATCAGCGTTTACCCCCCCCACTACACAACTGACTAGCACTGTCTCATATGAATAAATCTCACAGCAATATTCTGGGGTTCCACACCAACGGGTGCTCTCTAGCTTGTTATCATACCACAGTTTGTGGTAAACTCAAGGCAATGCAAGATAATTGTTTATCGTGTGTGCGACAGCTTTCCTGTCTTGACCCCTCATCCATTCATAAGAATAGCAGCAGACTGAGGAAGCAGGCCTCAATGGCTCAGACAGACAAGTCTCTTTCACAATGGCCCCACGGTCAGCTTCAGTCACACTGGATAAACTCATCTGCCAAATGACTGAAACAGTTTGTGAATTATATAGGGCATGAGCACCCCTAAATGCGACAAAAGTCAAACTTTGGGTGGGTCTCTAACTGATCCATTCTCCTATTTGTTTAAAATTGCAATTTTGTACTGCTAGGAAGTAAAGACAATGTATTTAAACGTTAAACATGTGTTATCTTTTAACGTGGCATGAACACAACGAGTCATGATATTTTCATTTGATCGTCAAACAAATCACTTCAAAAAGCAGGCTACCGGCCCACGTTTGTCCACTCCAAAATCATTCCCACATCCAAACAGTACACTGTGCACCCACCATTTGATGAAGGGAGAGAGACATCTGTTACAAAACACCAAAAGGTGTAATGACCATTGTCATTAGGCCAACACTGTTGTAGCTTCAATTAATTGATGTGTTTTGTTTTTTGGGGGTAAAAAGAAAAGTCGAGACACCTGAAATATGGGATGCAAATATAGCTGTGTCTGTCCTGAGCTCATCGGCGCCATAGCTGTGGGAAGTAGGGGTGCTGAGGGTGCTGTAGCACCCCCTACAAAATCAGAATTGAAAAAAAAAAAAATGGAACAAGAATAAATGTGAACAAACTTTTTTTTCACAAAAGTAGTGCACTGGGCCTTTACTAGAGTTAGTGGACCTCTATATACACATCTGTAGTACGGACAAAGACAGTATTTTGCATCATCTCCGCTTTGGCAAAAAATATAGTTAGGAACAGTATCTTGCAGGATTAAATAGTTGGAATTGTAAGAGTTGTTGCCCTGTCCCTTTCTCTGTGATTGTCATTCTAATGGAATCCAGAAAGAACAAAATCCTGTCCTCAAATATCTACATCAAAAGGTGCAAAGTTATGGGCAGAGACACAAAACATCCACATCAAATTCAATATTTTTCTTGATTAAATAACATGGAAAACAACCACTTTTTATGCAGTATTAATTTACCATCCTTACAAACCACTTAATGTACATTACTGTATTGTACATAGGTTGGTCATCTAGGTTTGTAACTAGACTTTCCAGCACCATGAAGAAAAACAATGTACAATACAGTAATTGAGTACATTGAGACATCAAGTGGTTTGTGATGATGTGGCTCAGTTGGTAGAGCAATGCGCTTGCAACGCTAGGGTTGTGGGTTCGATTCCCATGGGGGACCAGTATGAAAATGTGTGCAATCACTAGTGTAAGTTCCTCTGGATAAGAGAATCTACTAAAATGTAAAAGGAATGAATAGACCATTTCAGTTTTCACACAGAAATAAGTTCCACTTGCAAAGTATTTCAAGAAACTGGAAACATATATCAAGCAAGTATTTTATATTCCACAAGTATTATCAGATGAACTGTTTTGTACAGATAATTATCTGACTCAAGTTAGAAATGCTGGTAAACCCTCAAATACAAATACATTTAGTAAAAAAAAAAAAAAAAAGCACAAAAGTAGTCCTATATTAGCAGACCGATATAGACGTCTTCAGCCCGGGCCCAAAAATTATATTTTGTGGAGAAAAATTGCAGCACCCCCACCCCCAAACCACTTCCCGTGCTAATGATTGCACAAGATAGCCAGACAGGCAGAGTAGAGATGAATGTGATTTGAAAAAACTGGTTTAAAACAGAGGTAGTGGTGTTTATTTAATTTGGAATAAGCTTTTATTTACCATCCCTCCCCACACTGTGTGTTTCATAACAAGTCATTTTCCTTTCGTCTCTCCCCATCTCTGTGCAGGAACAAGCCCAGGCCATCTGCAAGGTGCTGTCTGCCTCTTTCGACTGTGTGCTGACATCAGAGAAGTCCTGAAAGGTGGTCGCCCTGAGGGACGGGGACTATCCTCACGTGGCCACAGCACCATGACCAATCGGGAGCCTGGAAACCATAGTTTACAGCAGGGTCACAACTTACCCAGCATGCTTTGCAACACCTCTCACACACACCATCCACCCGTCAGGTGACCATCATGAGTACGGCCATTTTTGTTTTTAAATCTAACTTAATCTTATTTAATGTAAATACATTAGAAAGTACAGAGGCCTCATGTCTGTACTTGGGAAGGAAGTGGCTGTTTGCTATCTAGGTCTCAGATAATATTGCATCCAGAGACTCAACTGACTTCCTTTATAAAAAGGGGGAAAGTGGTAACCGTGGTACGTCAGTCAATATTTCCACCATGGACCCTCTATCCCTCTCTTACTCCTTCTCTCCCCTATACAAACCAAAGGGATGGTATCAATACATGTGTTTGTGCCTCTCTTATCCCCCTCCCCTTACTTCTTGGTCCAGATGGGATTGGATCAGTTAAAATGGTACAATAAAGGAAAGGAATTTGAATGAATCAAGCAGTCTTTTTTTCTTTGATCCCCTGCAGTTTTGTCCTTTAAAACAGGTCAGTTCCGGTGGCTAGGCTGTCCAGTATTCCCGTCATTCTCAGACTGACTTATGGGATGCCTGCTTCCTCCCAAACTCTGTGGGATAGGAGTCCTACATCCTCCAGGTTGATGAAGCATCCAGCCTGGCTGTGTATCTGTGTCTGAAGAAATTACCTTCAGTGACCAAATTACCCTGTCATTCGGTGTTAGATCAAAAGGAGACACTGTATACACATACCGGCCCCAACATTACAGAGCTAGTTTACTCTCCATAGATCGGGATTTAATCTGATTGCCGGTTACAGGCATTGCGTCTTTAAAAGGCAATATGCAGCTTTAAAAGTGAACGGGTTCGCCGCGACGCGAGAACACAGCCTTCAAAACAGAAATGCCTATAACCGGTGACCGTATTGAATCTCGGCCGTAGACTCGAGTTCAGTGTGGATGTAAACCTTGGTTGTAGTGGTATGGCACCAGAACACAAGTTAGAAACCATGGCCATAGCGCATACATAGGATTGGGCTGTAGTGGGTTTGACCGTTCTCCACCAGAGGGAGCTCTTGTTGCATTACTATTATATGTAGTGTACTGCCCAGGAAGTTACAAATCTAGTAGTCTTACATCACCGTACTACACAGCATTTACGCACCGTTAAACCGCTTTGAGAAGCAACAATACACTTATGATAAATGCAAGAGAAGAAAACACTGGGAATTATTCCATTTTATTATTCCAGTTTCAATTTCCCCATTTATTTTGCACAATAGGTTAGAGTCAATGCTGTGATCCAGAGTCAATGAGTGTGAATGGAATAGCTGCACAGCCTTGGTTTGTGTGTACACTACTAGACTACACACTGAACACCAGCTGGAAAACAGCACGTCACCACAGTGCATTAAAAGACACTTACTGCCAAGGTCATGAACTCTTACTTTTATACATTTAAATATAAACAAAACAATCTATGTACATTTACAGATGAACCATCCTATTTCCAGTGAGTTAATATGGGGAGGAACAGTGTGGCAGATACATGCGACGCCCCTTGTCGTCGTCTATCGTAGTTCATTCACAATTGAGATGTATGTCCCATTTAAACATCAAACATGTATAGATAGATAAGAGTTGCTCTGCAACCAAAATCAGACATTACGTCAAATGCTTTGTAAGAATATT
Organism: Salmo trutta; assembly: GCF_901001165.1. NCBI lineage: Eukaryota > Metazoa > Chordata > Actinopteri > Salmoniformes > Salmonidae > Salmo > Salmo trutta. Next base: position 38,174,981 of record NC_042981.1, read on the forward strand.
AAAGTTTAAAACATACTCTTCGGTATGGGACCTAGGATATATAAAACAAGGGTGGTCTGTAACTAATGCTGGTCCCAGCTAGTAATCAAGTTGTGAACTATGGTAGAATTATAGGCTGAGCACTATGAATCAGATTGAATACTATGGTAGGTGTGTGTGTAAGTGTGCATAAAAGTAGTTGCATTGTCCTTTCAAGTGTGTCATTTGGTATTGCCATCCCCCTTACAATGCCACCTCAAAGGACAAGTTATTTTTAGTACAATGACAACTATGTGCATGTGTGTCCACATGTACCTCTGTGTGTGCCATTTGATAGCCTCCTGTCCACTACAGATAAAAAGAGCCACGGGACAGGAGCCATCACCCTTGCCCCATGAGGTGCATAAACCCCTCTGCAGATCTCTCTCTCACTGTCCATGTCCCAAATGGCATCATATTCCCTATATAGTGCACTACTTTTGACCAGAGCCACAGAAAGATGGTGGTTCACAACTAAAGTGTGATCTATGCAGCTAAAGATAGTTCACAACATCCATTTCACTGATGATATTGATATTATAGCAAAAGGGTAAGAAGTGCAACAACGAGGCATTTTATAAACAGAGTAAAAGTGTCAGATGGGTTAATGCAGTAAATCTGGTACCACACTGTAGGCCATCTAAATGGAGATGATGTGCTGTAAGTAACTTCTATTGTTTTAAGCTGATATGGGCAGGCACGCATGCAGGTCAGCGCACACAGTAGGATAGTGAGCCTGGGTTCCCCCAGTTAAATACAGGCCTAAATATACCCCCGGCAACCCCCTGTTGTTACTAAGGGCTGTCTAGAAATGGGGACAGTGGATCACCCATACGGGAGGACTCCTAGCATATTACTGGGTTAGCACCATTTTGAATTAAGTTTGCCTAGTGGTGTAGTGGAGGGTATACGCAGCCTTACACCCACTTTGTGGGCATTGCATATACTCAACTTCTTAATCCCACGATGTATATCAAAGTAGGCTAGTGTGGTGGAGGTGTACGCCGTATCAATTAATAAGGCTGATGGATCAGAATGTTTAGCTTAAAACGTGGATTAACTATTATTTCTTCACATTTTAAGCGCAGTAATGTGCACATGGCGGTAGGGTTACACGCAAATGTTCCAAAATGCAATTTGCAGGGAAACACAGTTCTAAAATGTACACTGCACATGCGAGCGGTTTCATGGACAGAGACATTTTGAAAGAGGGGAGATCTAAAGATGCAACAATTATTACGGGTTGCTAATATGACTACGATAATGCCTTTGTCTGATTAACAATGAAAGAAAGCGGATTTAAAAACCAATAGAAAAGGAGCGTGAATATGAGCTGTCTTTATAAAATAATTACCTCCATGTTTATATGGTAGGATTTTAACTATAGGCTACTTTTAAAAATGTAAGACATGCCCCATAACATGAAGTTTGAAACCTGGACGTTTTATAATTAAGGAACAGGAAAAATATAGCAAAGCTAATCATAGGCCTAATCGTCTTCTTGTAGCCTAGATGGAAAGGCTTTCCCAAAAAAACAAAAACATCAATCCAGTGGCCATTTGTTTTGAAAACTCCATCTCATGTGCATTACAGAAACACTGCTAACCAAAGAGTGCTAGGTGTCTGCACAGTTGAATTAAAGGATAATTACTACAGAAAAAAGACATTTGATTTTTACCACACCGCAAAAGTGGTCTTCTGGTGTGGCATTGTTGTGGACTTAGAAAAACAACAAAATTGGATGTTCTATTAAAAAGTGTGACTTGGAGAGAATTTGTTTGACTGAATTTTCTGACTCAGTTGACGGCCGCATTTCTGCATTTCAATAATAGGCCTACTATTAGCCCACTTGCACAGTACAGCTTGGGTTGGCCTGACTGTTAAAGACCAACATGGAATTTATCATTTTTGTCGTCAGAGTTTTTCCACAAAGGCGCCTTTCCTTCGCCAGGCAGGCCTTTGGGATTTTTTTTGTTGCCAAATTATAGTATACCCACTTCTCCAGGCACCACTACACCACTGAGTTTGCTTCCCACATTGTGAGTCCTGTAAAGTTTACATGTCTTTGCCTATTAAGCAGTTAAGCGTTTAAAAATGTTTCACCCTTTAACCATGCAAGGAGACGGAATGTAAGCATATCGACTATATTCACATTAACGATAAGTGAAAGAAATACTAAAGATACACGTTACTGTCAGCTGTCCTTGAAGAACTTTCTGTACAATTCCCAAAACAACAGAGTGAAATACTTATTAACAGAAACTTCATTTTGTCAATAATCCTCTAAATGTCGCGACCAGGATAAATAAGCAGAAAGTGCATTTTATTGCAAGAGGTTATCTACTACAATCATCGTTTTTTTTTTATGTCAGATGGTGTCAGAAGTCTAAACACAGTTTCCCCACGAGCCTTTGCAGGCTTGGCCTAAAAGAGTGATATGACGTCACATGACATTCCTGGAGTAAAGGGATGTATCTGTTGTCATGGCAACAGACTATAGCCAAAGCATTGGGCAGCGACACTTCACTCTTCTTTAGTGTCGGTGCAGGCACAAGCTTTGATGATGACAAAGATAATTTCGCCCCACAAATGTGGGGAGGTGGAGGGCATTTCCATGGTTTCCATTCCAGGTCCTGTGTTGACCTCTGGTGACCTTTGACCTTCAGTCCATGATGAAGTGTACGAATGTGACGGGGAAAGCCCCCCTCCTCATAGGTTCTCCTTCGATGTGGCCCAGCTGGGAGAGAACAGAAGAGAGGCACAACATAACACAATGATAATTGGGACAAAACACACACACTTTTTGCATATAGTGCCTTCGGAAAGTATTCAGACCCCTTGACTTTTTCCACATTGTTACGTTACAGCCTTATTATAAAATAGATTAAATAAAAACAAATTAAATACCCTATAATGACAAAGTGAAAATAGTTTTGTAGAAATGTTGGCAAATTTATTACAAATTTATACCAATTATTTACATAAGTATTCAGACCTTTTGCTATGAGACTCGAAATTGAGCTCAGGTGCATCCTGTTTCCATTGATCATCCTTGAGATGTTTCTAAACAGCAAAAAAAGAAACGTCCCTTTTTCAGGACCCTGTCTTTCAAAGATAATTCGTAAAAATCCAAATAGCTTCACAGATCTTCATTGTAAAGGGTTTAAACACTGTTTCCCATGCTTCAATGAACCATAAACAATTCATGAACATGCACCTGTGGAACGGTCGTTAAGACACTAACAGCTTACAGACGGTAGGCAATTAAGGTCACAGTTATGAAAACTTAGGACACTAAAGAGGCCTTTCTACAGACTCTGAAAAACACCAAAAGAAAGATGCCCAGGGTCCCTGCTCATCTGCGTGAACGTGCCTTAGGCATGCTACGAGGAGGCATGAGGACTGCAGAAGTGGCCAGGGCAATAAATTGCAATGTTCGTACTGTGAGACGCCTAAGACAGCGCTACAGGGAGACAGGACGGACAGCTGATCGCCCTCGCAGTGGCAGACCACGTGTAACAACATGCTTAATGTGAGTCTGGAAGGAGAGTTTACAGTCTAACCAGACACCTAGGTATTTGTAGTTGTCCACGTATTCTAGGTCTGAACCGTCCAGAGTAGTGATGCTAGTCAGGCGGGAGGGTGCGGGCAGCAATCGGTTGAAGAGCATGCATTTAGTTTTACTAGCAGTTGGAGGCCACGGAAGGAGAGTTGTATGGCATTGAAGCTCGTCTGGAGGTTTGTTAGCACAGTGTCCAAAGAAGGGCCAGATGTATACAGAATGGCGTTGTCTGCGTAGAGGTGGATCAGAGAATCACCAGCAGCAAGAGCGACATCATTGATGTATATAGAGAAAAGAGCCGGCCCGAGAATTGAACCCTGTGGCACCACCATAGAGACTGCCAGAGGTCCGGACAACAGGCCCTCCGATTTGACACACTGAACTCTGTCTGAGAAGTAGTTGGTGAACCAGGCAAGGCAGTCATTTGAGAAACCAAGGCTGTTGAGTCTGCCGATAAGAATGCGGTGAGTCGAAAGCCTTGGCCAGGTCGATGAAGACGGCTGCACAGTATTGTCTTTTATCAAATGGTGGTTATGATATCGTTTAGGACCTTGAGCGTGGCTGAGATGCACCCATGACCAGCTCGGAAACCAGATTGCATAGCGGAGAAGGTACGGTGGGATTCTAAATGGTAGGTTATCCGTTTGTTAACTTGGCTTTCGAAGACTTTAGAAAGGCAGGGTAGGATAGATATAGGTCTGTAAGTTGCCAAGGGTCATGTCTGGAGGAAACCTGGCACCATCCCTACGGTGAAGCATGGTGGTGGCAGCATTATGCTTTGGGGAAGTTTTTCAGTGGCAAGGACCGGGAGACTAGTCAGAATGGAGCAAAGTACAGGAGAGATCCTTGATGAAAACCTGCTCCAGAGCGCAGGCTGGGGGGGGGGGCGAAGGTTTACCTTCCAGCAGGACAACGACCCTTAAGCACACAAGATAACGCAAGAGTGGCTTCGGGACAAGTCTCTGAATGTCCTTGAGTGGCCTAGACAGAGCCCAGACTTGAACCCGATCAAAACTCCCCAAATACAGGGGTGCAAGGCTTGTAGCGTCATACCCAAGAAGAATCAAGGCTGTAATCACTGCCAAAGGTCCTTCAACAAAGTACTGAGTAAATGTACTTATGTCAATGTGATATTTCAGTTTATTTTTAAGAAATTAGCAAAAATTTCCAAAAACCTATTTTTGCTTCATCATTATGGGGTAATGCGTGTAGATTGATGAGAAAAAAAAACAATAATACATTTTACAATAAGGCTGTTACCTAACAAAATGTGGAAAAAGTCAAGGGGTCTGAATACTTTCCGAAGGCACCTTAGCTTATGGCAGGGTTGGGTAGGTTACTTTCTAATGTAATCCGTTACAGTTACTAGTAAACTACTGTTACAGTTACTAGTAAACATCTGTCCAAAATTGTAATCAGTAACAATTTTTGGATTACACAAACTCAGTAACGTAATCTGATTATTTGTACAGTTACTTTTGGATTACTTTCCCCTTAAGAGTCATCAGCAGAAGACAAACACATTTGACTTCTAACACCTTTTAATTTCTGCTTCAGTTGTTGTCAATTCAGGCGCGGACATAAACAAAATGCACACTGAAGTCAGAAAGAGAGAGCGGAAGGCATTTGGAAAGGCATCTATAACAAAGTCCCATGGAGAATAAGTGACTAAATACGGTCATGTTTACAGAGGTGGCTTTTGGAAAAACAAGTTGCAGCTGGTCTGTATTCAGACAACGGACTCCGCAGAGGAAGGAAGGCAGGCGGGGGCGGGAGAGAGAGGAAGGGAGGGAGAGAAAGAAGGATGGCTAGAATGAGGTCATTGCTTTGTGCTACTGGGGCCACCAATATTTCTGGCACATGCTCAGTGGACTCTCTCTGGAATAGGCCAGATTTGGACTAGAACTGGGCCGGACTGCTCTCACTGCGCGTGAATGAAGACCAACACACACACACACACCCCACTTTTCACACATCCAACACACAAAATAGTAGCCTGATCTAGAGTTGCTACTCACCCACCACTCCTGGTCCTCCTCCCCGTCCACCACGATCACCTCCCCCTCAGAGAAGGTCAGCTCGTCTGCATTGTCCGCCATACAGTTGTAGATGGCCTTCACCCGCTTGGGCCTCTGCTTCTGAAGAGAGACGGCCAGACGGGCATAGCAATATAATTACTAGAACCAACATTCCCATTCAAGTCAACCTTCCGTCACGGTGGCCATATTGAGTGCACCCATGACGAGTGCACTGTCAAATTGCCATGGTCTCAGGGGCTTTTCCCCCTCGTTCTAGTCATTCTATTTCTATGCAGACAGGCAGGTGTACTTGACCGTTCTGCAGACAGACGCTGTCGTTTAACTGAAGTATCTAACTGTCTGTCACTCCTTTGGAATGCTTGACGCCCACTTCCACATTGACCACTGGAGGGTTGCATAGGGGGAGTTGTGCATCGCATGTTTTCACCACAGGCTATCCCTGATCTGTCAGTGGTTTACACGGTGAGCCCGTATGACACAGATTGCTAGCACTGAGCTAGGGACAGAGAGATGAGGTTTCCCCATCTGTCAAGAACAAGTACACACTTGAAGGTTTCCCTCCCACTTAGCATTACATGTTCCAAGGGGTACAGGAAGGAGAAACCGCTGTTAGAGCCAGTGATACTCAGAGTGCACGGGACAATAAGACCAACTGAAACACAACGACGAGATCAGATGGTGATGTCCAATAAGTGTCTCTATTGTCCATGACTGTCCAATCACAAATCAACAACAGGGCAAACGATCATATAAGGTCAACGGTAAGGTCGGGGGAACTCACCGGATAGGTCTTCCTAGGCATGGGGGCGGGAGGCAGCGATTGACCTATTGAGTTCTGGGGATATCCCGGCACTTCTTTAGCTGGAGGAAGAGGATTCGATGACGTCGTTGTGAAAACACAAACCGTTCCACACAGACAAAAATCACACAACCAGATTGTCTGCAGCCGACCCACAGATAAAAATGTTACGTATAGGCCGGTATGTTATCCGACTATGCTACTTATCATGCTTTTACAGATTATTTACAGACACAGAGTAAATCAAGCTTATTTTTTATACCCACCTGGTCTTTCGATGGACCCAGTTCGAGTCGGTCCTTTGCTGAAGCTTTTGTCGTTGCTAAAAACCACACGCATAACATTGTAGTCAACTGCTGTTTAGGATGTGTTTCAAATCAACACGCACACATTTACCCCACAGTGCATTTCCCTTTAACAGTCACACAACTCAGACCTGTGGGAGCTTGAGTAGAGCCATGTGGATGAATACTGTTAAGCTGTTTGTCTTTTAGGAGAGCTCAGCTTGGAAGTTAATGAAGTGGTAAACCAGAAACCCTACACGCCATTTTCCAAAGGCAAACTTGCTTTGTGTTCATCAAAGTAAAACATGCTGCCTTAGGCAGGGGTGTGTGTCCCCAACATGTTTGTGTATGTCCAGTGTGTGTGTGTGTGTGTGCGCGCACTCACCCAGAAGGAGACTTCGGTGTTGGGGCTCTGTTGTGGCCCTGTCCGGTCCCTGGTTTAGACTGTTGGTTCATCGCCTCCATCATACTCACTGTCTTGGCCACGGGGGGAGGAGCAAGACCTGGGGGGACAGAGAGAGATAAGACGTTGAAAGAGGGCTCTAGATAGACAAAATGGAGATGGCATAGACAGCGCCATTGAGGCTGTCACAGACATCATAATGGCACAGATACAAAGATGAGTCCTCTTTCAATCTCTATGCAAGTTACCCATCTCTTTCTCTTCTTCATCTAAACTGGGTGTTTTTCTACATCATGTTGTAAACATACTGCATGTGCCTTATATATACTGTAACATGACCTATCGACAATAACGCTATGTACAATCATTTACCAGGATTATTTGATTACGATAATGATTGTGGTTATGATGTGTTCAGACAACAAGGCCTGGAGGTGAGGTGCCTACCAGTGGTTGAGGTGACCCTCATGGGGGGTACGGGGGGGTGGATATTGGGGGGGTCTGAGGAGGATCTCTGTCGGACCCCCAGGTCTATAGAGCCAGGCTTCCACCCAGAGGACCCTGATGACTGGACCATCCCACCCAGACCTGACAACTGGACTGAGGAGAGAGGAGTGGGAGAGAAGATATGCTTTGGCACCTGGAGACATGCATTTCTTGCTCTTTGGGGTTTTAGGTTGAGTATCTGTAAAGCACTTTTTGATAACGGCTGCTGTTAAAAAGGGCTTTATAAAATACCTTTGATTGATTGATTGATTGAGACTTGACACCAAAGCAGAACACAGAAAGATTGGCTACTCCTGGAATTAAATAGATAAGACTGCCCAAAGTCAAGTTTGCTGGAGAGGAGCTGCAGATGGCCAATGCTCTTTGTGGGGCAATGGGCGCAAGTAAGTAAAGACAACATGCGCTTCGAAGTGAGTTGAATTGAATCAAATTGTTCAGCACGGTGGAATGTGAGCAGTCAGATGCAAATTCAATTCAGGAATTGAATGTTTTCGGTCTATTTTCAATTGAGTTCAAATTTCTTTCCAGTGATATGTTGGGTTATTTTCAGTCTGCCTCTCATCATGGACTATGGAGCACAGACTGAGAACCTTTCGGAAAAGTAACTCACTAGCTCACTCTGCCGCCGCCAATGTAACTGTCAAATAGGTCAGAGCGCCACACAAGTCACCATGGGGCCATGCACTAATTAGAGAAGGCCATCTACACTATGACAGATACGTGGCCAAATTGAGATTTCCCTCTATTTGGATTGAACCCATTGGGCATGTATTAGAAATATAATCTCAAAAAATTACGAGGACGACGAGAGGTGAATCTGGGTTGAAAAGGGCTTGATGCCGGGGTCATTTGATATGGATCATGATAACTTCAAATCAGGAGCATGTTTTGAACATTCTGAAACCCCCCAAAAAATCAGTGCTCAAATAGCATTCACACTGATTCCCTGAACAGACTAAACTTGTTCATAGAATTTGGAACGTTTCACCAAACGAATGTGGCTCTCTATACATGCAGCGCCCACATTGCTATCACATAAAAAAGAAAGACAAAGCACCTATGTTTCGTGGGGGCAGAGGGGGTGCAGAGGTGGGGGTGGGCCCCCCGGGTGCGGGGGGGCTGGCGTTGAGGATGGTGCCGTAGGTCTCGTTGTTGACCAGGTTGGGCATGTACCCACCACGCTGCTTGTCCTTGGCCAGGCTGGAAGCGTCCCGTGCCAGGGAAGCAGGGCTGGGCTGGCGGTGGGAGTTGGAGCCAGGGGTGTAGCAGCTGACCGGGCGTTCCTCTCGCCGGTGGGGGCTGGGCTGAGGGAGGACAGGGTCAAAAGGTTATAGAAAGGTCATCAGGGTGTGTTTGTGTTATGTATGTATGTATGTATGCATGCATGTATGTATGGTGAGTTCATGGTGTGTGTATATATAATCTGAAGTGAGTCCTCACCCTCACCTTCTCATCCAGGTCCTCGTCACTCTCGTCCATGTCTTCATGGTGCAGACGCCACTCGTACTCTACGTGCACGTGGACGTTGAACTTCCCCGCCAACGCCGTGTTCAGCTACACACACACACACACTGATTAATGGCTCAAATAAAGCTTGGCGATGAGGAGTCACTCTATCTTGCTAAAGATGCGCGCACACACACACACACACACACACACGAAAAAGCCCATGGAGTTGGTGGAATAATCCTTTAACTCATTGCCACTTACTCAGCTGGGCCAGGGGCGCTTTAATTAGGTCAGGTGGAAATGTCCGACAGATCTCCACTCCATAAAAGGAGGAAATCGCCATTGCCTGATTGAGCTGCTTTCCCATCACTCTGTCTAATCCAGAAGTTCTGTGCGTCCATGAATCCATGTAAGTCCACCAACTCTGTTACCTTTCATCTGAACTTTCATCTGAACTATCTGTTGCGATCGGGAGAGCGGGCCATCAGTTGTTGTTTGTAGTTATTATCGCGGAGTGCGGCTTGGAGCGCACGTTTCAAACATTTTGTGTAATGTGAATGGCCACTGATCCCAGCCCTACGGATCATAATAGGCCAACTATGCAATTGGTATGGTTAAAATGTAATGAAATTACATGTACACATGAAGACACTTGAAAGGGTGAAATAAGAAAGTCATTGTTTGTTGAACTGATCGACTCTGATATCCAACTTATGGCGATTATAGATTGAATAACCGATCACTGTTTGTATTATTCTTTCATGATTTATGATAAATAGTTACGAGCCTAAATTACTCACCGATGATTCCTATTGACTTATTAATGAACTGGATTGTTGAATTCCCTAAATGATGTTAACAATGAATGATTGTTATGATTAGATCTTTGATGATGGATTTGATTGGCTACACGTTATTCTGTTTCCTTCGTTATGCAGCACAGACTACTCAGTAAATATACCACTTTATGGTTAAAGGGATTCCTGCCTCAGTCTCATCCATTCCTCTGTCACCTGACCACCTGTTCACCCCTCACACTGTCAGTCATCCTACCCACACAGATTCCACTCATCTTTCTCACACACACACACACACGCCACTCACCAGCTCCTCACACTGCAGGTGCTTCAGTCTCTTAGCGATGTCCAGCGGCGTCTCCCCAGACTCATTAGCTACAGGAAGACATCTTCATCCATTCATTTATCATCCATTTACTTCGTATGCATCCATTTACTAAATTATACCCTGTGTCCTCCACCACTCGAGATCAACACCTCATAGATGAGCGCTGACAAGTAACCCGAGACACAATTATCACCTCTAGGCTACGACAGCATGAATTAGGAAGATATCTACACCCAACTCAACAGCCTGTCAACACAACGCTAGCATACCTCTAGGCTGCCAGGGCGCCTACTGCTTTGGCAGTAGGCCATGTTTGTCAAGACATGTTTGTCAACAGCCGCGTTTGTAACAACACCTCCGCATCTCTGTAAACTAGATAGTGTGTGAAACAAGGCGATTCCTCAGCACATGACGACACATGCTGGTCCACAGACCATGGCCCCCTGTTCCTTTGTCAACTCTGTTGCGGGAGAGAGATCATTAGCAGGACTCCCACACTAAATAGTCTGTGTCTCTCTTCATCTCGTTCTTATCATGGGCCGGTTTGTATGGAGTCAGACTGAAGCAGAGCGTTTGAGCTGTTGTGAGAATGTAGGGTCTCTTGGCAAACCAAGGGCCTCTGGGAACTCTGCCTGACCAAAACAAGGCACGTTCATGTGCTTCTATGTGTGTGTGTGTCTTAATAATTCTGTTTGGCCGTCTATTAGTTATCATTTCTATAGCTATGAATTAAAACATAAATCATGTTATTGGGTCGACATGAATCAGTTTCTTGCACTACACTCGACAACAATACAAAGTCTACACTAGCATTTTGTATCCATGCTGTTTCCAAACCAGTCCTTCCCAGTAGAAGAGAGATGTAATGTTCTCTTACCAATGTCTATGGATGCCTTGCCCCGCAGCAGCAGTTTCAAACACTCCATGTTGTCAGTCAGGCAGCAGTAGTGGAGGGCCGTGCTGCCTTTGGCTGTCTGCTTGTCCAGGTTCACACTGTGGGGGTAGAACAGACAGACAGGGGAAGGCAGTCAGTGAGAGTTGGAAGGATAACCAGAAACACAAGACGACAGTCACTCATCAGCATTATTTCAGCACTTGTTCTGAACAAATTCATTTGCATTCTGTGGGACTGTGTTAAAAAACAATAACCGAGTAGTTTGTGTGATGGCCGTGTTAAGTCAGTCGTCATAAGCTGTTATGACCGTTCTTGACATCTGTTGAGTCGTTCTCATGATATTTATGACGGGTAGTGTTCCTACAAAAAGCTCATTGACGTTTACTTTTATTCCCTTGCCTGTTTTGAGTGAGGAAGTCGACGATATGGAGCGAGGTCCTGTCCACTAGTCTGACCGCTAGGTGAAGGGCCGTCTCTCCTTGTTCCTGCAACCACACACACAGAAGATCCAAAATGGCCGTGGTGAGACCTCAGGGACACAAAGACATATCAGAGCCAAAATGGAGTGGCTGACACCGAGAAACACCTGGACTTTGATCAAAATCTGCACATATGCTCCCTTTTGGTAGTCTGCTTGGCTATAGGCAGTAAAAACAGTAACAGCCCTGAATGTGAGCCAGGTGTTTTTAGTGATGATTGATCTATTACACAAAGCATTTACACTCCCAGGAGCAGTTGCTTTTCACAGCCCAGCAAAGAGAATTAACCAAAAATACTGCCATTTGAATTCCACTACAGCTGTGGCAGTTGAGAGCACCTGGACAGATCAAATGTTGTTGCACAGTCGTGTTCCCAACGTAAAACCACCTCACCCCAAGCTAAAATGAAGTCAATTGAGAGTTGGGGTTAATTCACACTACTGAGCCAAGCAGAGCCAAGCCAATCCGAGCTGTACAGTGATGGCCCGGAAAGGACGATGTGGATAAAATATCTGTACCAGCATGGTATGGCTGGGGTCAGCACGCTCGTGTGACAGGGGGTATTGGTGTGGGACATGTAGACTCACATGTCCGTTGGCCAGGGGGATGGGCTCCATCAGGTCAACTCCCTCCGCGTACACCTGGATCAGAGAGAAAATGTCCCGGGCTTTGACCGCGTCACACAGGGTGTGCAGCTTAGACGCCCCGTCTGGACACTTCCTCCTGGCGAAACGCTTCTCTGTGTACTTGGCTGTGATGAAGTCCTTACGGGCTTGCCTGCACCAGAAGGAGAAAGGCCATACACATAAAAGGGATAGTTCAGCCAGAATGTATATTTGGGTCGAATTACCTTTAGTTGTTGTCTGAAGGTCCAGAATCCACAATAATACATTATTTATTTCTGGCTACAGAATTCCAAATGAATGACAGTAAGCAGCCAAACCGATGCTAGCAAAGCTGCACTGCAAGCCGAAAACACTTCAAACTAAGTTCGATAGTTGGTGGAGTTTGCAGGGAATTTTTTAACGTGCAAAAAGCTGAAATAGTTGCTGGAATTTTGTCACTAAAAACTGGAACCAATTCCTTATATAGTCTCACAGCCGCATCCGTTTCTGTTGTGGTCTCACAGCCGCATCCGTTTCTGTTGTGGTCTCACAGCCGCATCCGTTTCTGTTGTGGTCTCACAGCCGCATCCGTTTCTGTTGTGGTCTCACAGCCGCATCTTTCTCACCAGTGGCTTGATGGAACTATCAAAGCATTCATACGTTTACATTTTATTGCAGAAATAACATTCTCACATGGAAGAAAAGCATGGACAGGTTATTCACGAGTATCGACGCTACCAAACCTAGTTTGAAGTGTTTGAGGAAGTTGCAGTGCAGCTTTGCTAACATCGGTTCGGCTGTTAACAGTCATGAATTCTGACGATGCTAATATGCTAACACCTGGCTGTAGCCTGAAGTAAATACTGGATTATTGTAGATTCTGTAACCATGGGCCTTCAGACAACTCAAGGTGAGGGTAATTCGACCCCAAAATGCATTTCTGAATGATCCCTTTAAGGCTGCGTTTACACAGGCAGCCCAATTCTAACCATTCAGATCAGCTCTTTTGCCAATAACTGGAAAGAAATATCAGAATTGGGCTGCCTGTGTCAACGCAGTCTAAGTGTGTAAATACATGCATCTGATACTTACAGCCGTAAATGAGCTTAGAGCTCAAACTAAAACGTTCAATTCATCTAGAGGGATGTATTAGGTTTCTCATGTGTGTGCTCAATTTTACTTGGGTTGTACATACACCGAGTCGTGTGCCAACAACAACAGAACGCATAGAATTCTCTTAAGCTTATTGAATAAAAATGCTTTCAGTTAGTGATGCCTTCCTGATTGCTCCATCCATAATGAATGGGTACGAGTGTCTCTGTGGTGACATGTTGCCAATAGGTAACTGCAAGGTCACGGGCCCAACCGCTCTAAGGCTGCATCCCGAATGGTACCATATTCCCTACATACTGTCCTAATTTTGACCAGAGCCTTAGGGGTCCTGGTCAAAAGTAGGCCACTATATTAGGGAATAGGGTGCCATTTAGGTCACCTCCTTACAGTCACTTTCGGGGGGGGGGGGGGGGTCTACTTTAATGGGACCCTGAGAATGTAGAGAAAGGGATAGAGACTGATGAAAGAAGGAGAGGATAGAGTGTTTGCATGTTGGGAAAGAGCCAGAGGAAAAAGCGAGATAACTAGTGTGTGTGAGAGTGTGAGAGTGTGAGAAAGAGAGAGTGTGAGAGTGTGAGGGAGAGAGAAAGAGAGAGTGTGAGGGAGAGAGAGAGAGAAAACTTACATGTCACTGGCAGGGTTGGGTTTGACCACATCTTCCGCAGATAGACACGCCTCCATGATGTCGTTAAAGCCTGCATTCCCCACGTTCTTGGCCAGCTTCATGGTAACACACAAACATGTAAGAGCTTACCAGAGTGACAGTCCATAAAAGTGCAAATGAGCCTCTTATCTGAGGGTGCTACAGTCCAGTTTATACTGTACACATTCATCTCATACTCCATTTATTCTGCTCTGCTACTTCAGCAAACGCTTAAAATCAATGGTGTGTGTGTGTGCACTGCACGCGTTCCACCCATCTCCTTGTGGCCAAATAATGTGAAAGACTGGGGCGTAATTCATTCCACCGATTCTGTTGCAAAACGTTTCCGAAACGGAAACAAGCGGAACGAAGCGGGGAGGGACCTACCTGAATTTGTCCAACAGAAACTCTCGTTTTAGTTGGAAAACTGAACGTTTTTTTTTGCAACTGTTCGGCTAATGATTACACCCCTGGAGTCTTAACAAGGGCAATCATCTCGAATTAGCGACAAAAACATTTCAGCCCCAAATGATTTACGGCCAATAAATTGCACCAAACTGATATTAGAAAGCCAGATGAAATGTGAAATATGCAAAGTGGAAGCAGCTCCAAGCTTCTGTAATACATCTATCCCAATGGAGCGCAGCAGAGGATGGAGAGTTCAGTAGAATTAGGACAAGGGCGTTGGTATACTTGGTACTCTCCCACCAGCAGTAAATCATCAGCTGCACTGTGAAAGTGTTTTCACATTGGGAGAATCTCAATTCGATTTCCAGAAGGGACTTCTGACTTTCTCATCCAATGGGTTTTGAAAAGGAGGTGAGAGGACATGCTACTGAGATTCTCCCATTATAACAGCAAGAATGGCAGCGCACTGGGAGAGCCAGTGTTTTCCAAGGTTTTGCTAACTAACCTAAGCGGATGTGCCACCTGTTTACTTTCCAACATGACTGTGCCTAACCTCCCAGCGCCACAGCACCTTATCGCCATAATGTGAAACTAGCTGATGTGTGCTGAGCGTTCTAGCACAAAATTGCTTCTTACCAAGAGTTCAGAGGTGCTGAGGACATCCAGTGTGAGGGATTGGATCCTGGAGTAATGGACTCCCAGCTCCCTGTGGATCCCAGAACACTCAATACAGGTCAGGATGCCCAGGTTAGTGGAGAGCCAGGTAGGGTCTGTGAAGAATGGAGAGCGAGAGAGCGAGCGAGAAGCGAGAGAGAGAGAGAGAGAGAGAGAGAGATGTAACAAGTAAGTAGGTAACAGTGTCCTTAGTAGGAACTACCTGCATGTGCTTAGAGGGGAAGAGCTATTTCTGATACAGGTTAACGACTGCATTCCTCATTCCCTACAATGTCGGTGTAAAGTGACCACATGGAGTTATTCATTACACTTTGGTAACCGTATCTGTGAATAACCCGTACAATTCATTAAAAAGTGACGTCTAGCACAATAAAGAAAAAAACAGTTCATGGCTCCTTCATACACTTTGTGCATTCATAAAGGCTGTATGATGAATTATACATAGGTGGTATTGTGTGTATGTATTAACATGTATGTTAGGCCCGGTCACTCACTGGGAGCGCCGCAGTCGCAGCAGATGTCGTTGCCGGTCATCCTCTTGACCTCTCCCAGGATGGCCTTGGTCAGTTCCTGGACTATGTTGTTCTCTCCAACGTGCTGGTCCCCCTTAAAAGCATTATTCAGCGCTTCCTCCTTGCTGTTCTGCAGCACAGAGATCCATCTGAATACACACACACAGGGGGAGGGGAAGTTAGCGTGTGTGTGCGCGCACGTACGTGTGTGAGGATGGGGTGAGGGCACGGTCAACATTGGGTTAGACTAGAGGGTGGAAAAATTGATGTGTTAACTGTGAGAAGAGGTATGGGGAGAAACAGGACACACACACACACCCCCCTTTCCCCCCCCCACACACAACCCAAACGTGATGGAAACGTGTGGGTTGTGTGTGGAAAGACGTATGGGGGATCAACAGGACACACTCTCAACTGACCTGTACACACATACACACACACACACACACACACACACACACACACACACACACGGAAGGAACACATACTTACATCTGACATTCTGGGTCGTCCTCGGCCTGAAAGTGATAAGTTCTGTCATCTAAAAGAGAGGGGTGATAGGGGTGGGTGGGTCAGAGACATAGTGGAACAAGACATCTAAAAGAGAGGGGTGATCGGGGTGGGTGGGTCAGAGACATAGTGGAACAAGACATCTAAAAGAGAGGGGTGATAGGGGTGGGTGGGTCAGAGACATAGTGGAACAAGACATCTAAAAGAGAGGGGTGAGAGGGGTGGGTGGGTCAGAGACATAGTGGAACAAGACATTTATCAAAGACCACAACATGTAAGAGCTGAGAGCAATTCCCTTAAGAGCCCATCAAAGCCCCCGGCTGACAAGCCTGTGTGAGAACCAGAGATGGATAAGGAACAAAAAAGGCCACGTTCATGACTGTCAACTACAGAACATGACTGTCAACTACAGTGAGACGGGTTCATGACTGTCACCTACAGTAAGACACTGACTCAACTACAGTACATACAGTAAGACACTGACTCAACTACAGTACATACAGTAAGACTGAATCAACTACAGTACATACAGTAAGACTGAATCAACTACAGTACATACAGTAAGATATGTTCATGACTGTCAACTACAGTAAAACACGTTCATGACTCAACTACAGTGCATACAGTAAGACATGTTCATGACTCAACTACAGTAAAACACGTTCATGACTCAACTACAGTATACAGTAAGACACTGACTCAACTACAGTGCATACAGTAAGACACTGACTCAACTACAGTACATAAAGTAAAAGTCCCACATAAGTGTAACAGCATCCCAACAGTTCAATGGATGAGGCGACAACGGTAGAGATTTGACTGTATGTGGAATCTATGCAAGACAGAGGTAAACGTTTACCAAACATCCTATTGTACTGTACAACAAAGTAAAAACCTTGTGAAAGTCCTATTGCACTATATCCTCCTCCAGATCTGACTGATATACATTTCAGATCCCCTTACAGCTGGGAGTTCTGACCCTGACAGTCTCTCACTCTTGTTCAGTCTCTCTCTCTCTCAAAGCAGAGCAGCATCTCTCCTTGTTTCCACCAGAATAAGCCCTTTCATATCCTGCAGCAGTAATATTGTCCTTTGACAGCAGGGTGACGGCCTGACGTGAGCACTTATTTCTGGTCCAGTGTTTATGAACTTCACCGCTCAGCTAAACTCAACACACATCCCCAAAAACCTGACGGAAGAAAGAGGGTGAACAAAGAAAGAAGAGGGTGAATGGAGGAAAAAGCTCCATCTCCCTTGGTTACATGAGATTATGTGAGGACACAGGGAACACATGAACGTGGATGAAATTCTAAACAGGCTGCTGATTCGGAGAAGCCGGTGTGGAGACAAAGTACTGAGTCTTCCCTGAATATGAATCTTACAGCGATTCAACTATTCCCAACTCCTTTCCTGCTGCCCTCATTCCACGGAAAAACTCAGATGTTCTCTTATAAATCGAGACATACACCATATCAACCACTTTTCCTTTTTCTGTGAGTCTCCTCTCCTCCCTAGTTCGTCTGCAGTAGATATCTCTACTCTATGAGCTATCATTAGTCCCAACACATCATCCCTCCTTGTTCTGCGGCTTTGAGAATGGAGCAAAGTCCATTTGTAGAGGAACTTCTGTGAGACACAGAGGACAGAAGAGGGAGAAGAGAATACAGAGGAGAGCGAAGAGAATAGAGGAGAGAGAGGACAGAAGAGAGCGAAGAGAAGACAGGAGAGAGAGGACAGAAGAGAGCGAAGGTGACTAGAGAGAGGAGGACAGAAGAGAAGGAAGAGAATAGAGAGAGGAGAGGACAGAAGAGAGCGAAGAGAAGACAGGAGAGAGAGGACAGAAGAGAGCGAAGGTGACTAGAGAGAGGAGGACAGAAGAGAAGGAAGAGAATAGAGAGAGGAGAGGACAGAAGAGAGCGAAGAGAAGACAGGAGAGAGAGGACAGAAGAGAGCGAAGAGAAGACAGGAGAGAGAGGACAGAAGAGAGCGAAGAGAAGACAGGAGAGAGAGGACAGAAGAGAAGGAAGAGAATAGAGAGAGGAGAGAACAGGAGAGAGGACAGAAGAGGGATAAGAAAATAGAAGAGAACAGAAGGGAAGGAGAAGGGGTAAACCTACGTGAGATGAGGTCAAAGCTCTTCTTCTCTTCTGGGTTATGTTTCACCTGACAGGTGAGGAGGTTGAGTTTGGCCGGCGGTCGGTTCGCCTGAACGAGAGAGCGAGGGGAGGACAGGAAAGAAGAGCATGAGAATCAGCGAACGCAAAGCATAAACGAAAATGCACCCTTCCCACCAGAACAAAGACACAGTGCTCCCTCATAGTCATCACATGGGTAAGTTTGATCACTAAAGCTGTCCACATGCTTCCCACCAGAAACAGGTTGGAAAAGTTGGTGCATATATTATGACAACATTTTGATTTGAACTTCCGTAAGGGGTTTATGCGGCTGTTGGGGCACACATTTTTGCTCGGGGCAAGCCGAACTCGGAATCCGAAGTCTACGCCCCTTCGTCGGTGATTGGTTAACAGTAGGGATCCAATAGTCTTTGTCGTCATTCAACGAGAGACGACTCGTTTTCATCCACATTCTTTCACCGAAAAATACTGCACCTAACACAGTTAGATGTAAAATTCCCCGACTAAGATCTCCTCGGCAAATTAACGACAGAATTCTTGCGTTATCTTAGATTAATTCGGACTATTTTGAGGAAGTGTATACTGGCTACGGCGGCACAAAATGGACAAAGAGTACTATTGATGCTTTTTTTCTCGTCTTTTAAAGGAATATGCGAGCACACTTGTTCGGTTCAGCTAGCCGAGTTCAGCTAGGGGTCAGCCGAACTGAAGCATGCTGACCCCTGAAGTGGTTCATCACAATAACCATATTCACCAGAAGAGGTGTGCACTGTACCTGGATAAAAGCATTCATTTAGCCTACATGCACTCAAAATATATGCATCAACGAAAACATTATGCTTGCTATAAAACACGATGTACATCGCAACAATCTTATAACAGGTCCTTGGACTGCAGAGCTACTTGAGAACCAGCACAGCATAGAACAAACCACTGCGAAATTAACCTTCCTTTCTCCCTTATTTATTACATCATAACACTAATAGCCAGGCTCTCGTATGCAGTTTTCATGAGTCATATTTAGGTGTTACGGTCTGTCAGAATGGGCCTGTCCATGGAGGATAAGCTTCTGTACTGTGGTTTTCTGCTCTGCAGTGGAGGACGAAACCAGGCCATGGTTGGCGCTCAGCTCAGGGTGCTTAAAAACCATCCCTGATTGCTTTCCCTGCTTCGACCTCTACATACAGCTGGTTGGCCAGGGACAGGAGGGAGAGCTCATGTGAGGTATATTCCTTTTTTTATGAGAGAGAAAGGGGAAGGAGAGAGAGGGGGAGAAAATATGTGTGTGCCTTTTGAAAGAGAGCGAGAGAAAGGCGAGGAGAGGGATAGAGCGAGGGTGCGATAAAGTAAGCAAGAGGGGAGAGAGCAAATAAGAGGAAGATCGAGCAATGGAGAGAGAGGGGGAGAGAGGGAGAGAGATTAAATCTAGTGTAATGCAGGAAAGTAGAGCCTGCTACAGTGAGAGCAGAGCAGAGCAGGATATCAATAGGGGCAGGTAAAGTAGCTATGTGAGCTAGCCTTACATGGGCTGCATCCCAAATGGCTTTTGACTAGAGCCCTATGGGTGCCATTTGGGACGCATCCAAAACATATAATACTCTAACGTGTAAGAGTGACTGACATTAATACTAATACCACCACCCTTTTAGCTAAATAAACTTTATGGACTTAAAAATAAAAAAAGTCATTAAATTAAAAAAAAAAATCACAAAATAAAAGCACACCAGGCACCAAATATTATCGGAAGTCCTCTTGATCCCCACTCCCGTCCCATAGCTCTACCACCTCTGAACCCTCCCCATGTAACCGTTTATTATAACGAAGGTAAACTACAACCAAAAAGTAAGAAATAGCAGAAAAGTAAGGATAAGAATAAAGAGGAGAAATTAAAACAATATGAATAAAGAAAATAGGGAGAAGTCAAAACAGGACAAAACAAGAGACGACCAGACTGGATAAGACAGGACGGGACAAGGCAGGATCAGACAAGACAAAACTAGTGGATAAGCTGCCAGTTAGCAGAGAGCTGATAATTAGGTAGGATGTGCCATAATTTAACTTGTCTGGGGTTGCCTGGGGGCAATTTAGGATAGGAATGGTTCCCAAGTTCCCACACATTTCAGTTGAAGGCATTCAGTTGTACAACTGACTAGGTATCCCCCCCTTCCCTTTCCCACTAGCCTTACTGTAGATGAATGCTAATTAGCTAGGAGTAGGTTGTCTTGCCCTCTGTGTGTGGGCGCGCGCACATTACTCACCGTCCCATGTGATATGGTGAGGTATCCGTTCTTCACTGAACACTTTCTCTTCTGCCACACTTTCCTTAGCCTGGGGGGGTGACACAGGACATCGTGACACACAGACTTCGACATAACACCCCCAGAGCCAGTGTGACACACTAAACTCGACATGAATCCACATTGTAACAGAACAGACATGACTACTGAATTATTAACGCCAACAAAACCAGTGTGATGGCTCATTAGTACGTGCAGGCATAAGTAAATGACGCAGAGTTTGGGCAGCGGATTCCTGTCTATGGGGAGACACCCAGCCATAAATATAACATTAAAGAGATTCTCTGGTACTTTTGTAAACTTTTTTTTTTTAGCAGTAGTTATGAAAGTAGCACTCACGAGCCAAAAGTGGTCCCCGACAAATGTTGTACTACGTCACATATGTGCACCACGTCACTGCCCCTCTCTCACTCTGCTGTCTTGATAACTGTCACTCAAATGGCGAGTGGCAGAAGCTCATTGGTTAGAACTTGAATTGCTAGGGGGCTGGCCCATGTGGGGGAAAATGTATAGAAAATGACACAGCACAGCTTCCAGAAAAAAACGTTGCTTTCAAACTAGGGATTGCGTGGCTAATTGAAATAAGGCATTCATTCTGCTAATGGACGATGCATGTATGAACGATCCTATGACACATCCAGCCCAAAGCAAAAGGTTTTTAAAAAATACATTGCAGTCGCCAATGTTCCGGAGTGGGTCTATGGATAAATGCCATCACAATGAGTGTACTTTGTGTGTTTGTTTTGTCTGGCCTTTCATTTGGATATTTGAATGTTTGTTGAAGATGATGCCAGTTCAACAGAAGAGAAACACTGACCCGTCACTCTTCTTGTAGAGGTTCCCACAGCGCTCAGTACCGTGCTCCTTGTTTCCCTGCGGCTGGTGCAAACTGTAGGTAGCGCTCTGTCGCACCTGGGAATCCTTCAACAATACCAGCACACGCGCACACACACACACATATAAGGATCTATGTAGGCAAAGGCACAAGACGCTGCAGTGAGTGTGGGTGGGGTAAGTCTCAATTGTCTAAAGTGGCTTCCTCTCCTTGTTCATTTTCCTTTGTCAGCACTGATCTGAAAAATCCTGGATAAAATCTAGGATAGGAGAGCAATATGGCTGGGGATGCTGGCTGGGGATTTGCTTTAGTGCAGATGAAGTAGAAAAAGCAAGGAAGGGGAGCCTCTTTAGACTATTGAGATGCTGCCACAAAAAAAAATATATATATATATATATATATATAATAATAATAATAATAATAATAATAATAAATATATATATATATATATATATATATGACAAGCAAAGCCTTGGGGTCATGCACTAGAGAGTTCATCTCAGACTAAGTGATATAGGGGAAACAGAGGGGGAGGGGCCAAGGCAAAGACCTTTGAAAGATATTCTAAAGAAACATCTTCATGGTTCTGTTTCTAATGTTACCATTGTCAACAGAAATCTAGGAAGACAGGGTTGTATTCATTAAGTCACAACGCAGCACAATTTAAATGAAAAACAAGTCTTTCAGAAGTACAGATAGTACCTTTGCATTTCACTGTGTTCAGAGTGTTATCTTACATTTGGTGCTTAATGAATACAACCCAGAAATCCCCCCCATCCCCCCCACTAAATCCCTTTTAGAGACAAATGCTCTCTATTGAAAACGCTTCAGACGAACTTCTCCCTCTCCTTGACACCACGACCACAGACAGACAAGCACAGCAAAGGGGGCGCCGAGGATACACTTACTCTCCTAGACTTGGTTCACAAAGAGGCGGCGGCAGTAAAGCAAAGAGGAGAACAGACAGGTAAGATAGTGCAGCAGTAGCAAAAACAGAAGACTAGTTCTCCACGTAGTAGCTGATGCCAGAAAGGGCGTAAGTACGCGTGTTAAGTCTCTTTAGATAAAAGCGTCTGGCAAATGAGAGCATTAAGCACATGAGCGCTTAACCATAGACTGTTCATGCCTGCTCTCAATGAGCATGCTGAAGTTGACAGGGAGTGAAGGGGGCTTTGGTTCTGTACATCAGGGTCTTGAACATGTAAGTGCATCACTCATAGGATATGAATGAGGCAGATTAGATGAGATACAGACGGCTATATTATTGGGTGACTAACTTGGGCTTTAGACAGTGAAAAGACTAGGCCTATAGAGTTTGAGGGTTGCCAGGTGCGTGTGTGTTGTTTCCCGCAGTATGTGTGTGTGTGTGTGTGTGTGTGTGTGTGTGTGTGTGTGTGTGTGTGTGTGTGTGTGTGTGAGAGAGAGAGAGAGAGAGATCAGGATGGCATTATGTGATCCTTCCTTAACCCATAAGAAGTCCTACCCAGTTGACCACTTAAAAAAATGGGAGGATCTCATTTGGTTTTGCTCAACTCCTGTGTCCTTTCTCTCGCTTCCTTTTTTTTATTTTTTAAAAAAGGTCAAAGGTAATCGCAGAGAGACGGCGAGGAGAGGTAACGTGGATGAAAATGTGCTTGCATGAAATGGCTCTCCACTCGCGCATCATCAGGCAAATGTTCACACCGGTGGAATCCCAAATTAAATGTGGTAAAGTAAAAACGCATTTTATAGAAAAAAGAAAAAAGTAGCATATGGTTTTAAAATGTTTGCATGCTTTTCGCCTTCCAGAAAACAACAGCTGATTCAAAGGAGGGGGGGGGGGGGGGGGGGGCGGATTTTAAAACACGTCCGCGCTTGCAGCCGAAGTAGTTAAATCGAGGAGGGTAGCAGATGCCTTCGTTCGTACTACAAACAAAATTGACACTCTCTCTCAACCACTTATCGGTTTCTGGGTCATGGAGGAGAGGAGGGAGGATCGAGGACGGACTTTTGCCCAAATGAGAATCTCCTAATGGTGAAAGTCCTCAATGGCGCTGCCCATGCTAAAACATACTTTGGGGCACTAGAGTGGTCGAAGTCTATGGGTGTTACCTCCTTCTGCTCCACCTGCAGCGCTGACTTGAGGACGTCCCGTAGCTGAGTGAGCTGCTTCCTCTCCTCGTCCTGGGCCTGCTTTATCTGGAAAGGTCACACAAAGGCCACAGGGGTCATACAAAAGGTTACAGAGTCACACAGAATATGTTTGATGAATTCAGCACACTTGATGAAGGAAAGGCAAGTCCTTATATACACCCCATGAAGATGTCAACAGTAGTCTTGAGGAACTCACCGTGTGTAAGTCTGTGGCTAGTTTCTCTATGGATGGTTTGAGGTTGTCTACTGCTTTCAGCCCGTCCTGAAAAAAACTAAAGAGAGTGACAAATCTACATCAGCCGTTTTCGCCACAAAGTGAGCACTTGGTCAAATGCACACTTTCACTGACTGCAGGACTTACTTGCACTGTGCGTGGAAATATTTGATGAGATTCTGGAGTAGGTCCACCCCTTTCTTGATCTTGATCTCGTTCACTTTGAGAAGATACTGCGAGACAGAACTTTACAATGTCAGAAAACCCTCCACTACAGCTGTGGACATGACCCAACCTGGCAACCCAGGCCTGACCTCCATCTCTTTCCTTACCCACCTCACACATCTGCAGCTGGAAGAACCTCCTCTCCTTCTCCATCTCCTCTGCTATCTCGGCCCCGCTGATCTCAGTGCGGATCATGCCGTGCTGCCGCGCGTGATCCTTCTTCTCCTTCTCGATCTTAGTGCTGGGACAGGAAGTGACATCGTCGGGGGGGGGGGGGTCAAAGGGCATTTCCAACCACAGTCACACACAAAACAGGAAATATACAGAGTGGAAAGGGGGAGGGCATTCCATGCAACAGGGCATTCTTTTCTAGCTTAGCATATTCCCTTAAAAAAGGATGCAGCATTTGGCTCCTCCTATGAGGAAGCTTAGGGAGACTTAAGTGACGCCTGTTTTCGTTCAGATTTGAAAGCAGACGGCCTCTCACTCATGCCTTTGGTTATGGGTGTTAGGTCCTCGTCACTGTGGCCCATCGCTAAACCAACGTTAATGACTTGTCTGGGTTTTTTTTTACCTCTGCCTGCAGTCAGTAAACAGCTTGGCCCATTTGGAACCACCAAGACACAGATGCAACAAGGCCATTCCAAAGGAAACAACCAAGAAAAAAGTAAATAAACTACAAAACTGATCATACCAAAAAAAGACAGACAGAGAGGGGGGCATCAAGCTGATGTCAAAGTGGTGTGAATGCATGAGCCAGCGCTGCACTATGGTCTGCTCCTGCAAGCCTACATAACGTGCTATCCTCTACCGCTGTTCCAGAAAACCGTTGATTCAAAAAGACACTTAAAGAAGTCAGTTCCTGCCGCTGCGTCACAAACATTCATCCGTCTCAGGCAAAGTCATCTGGGTTATATTCGGTCATTTTGGGTGGCTTCCTTTTTTTTTTTTAAGACTGAAACCGTCATTAGGTAATACATCAAGATGCGACTGCTTTCATTAGTAGAACATCTGCAAAGCTGTCACCTTAATCCTCAGCCCAGAAGCATAGGAGTAGAGAGAGAGCTCAAAAAACAGCCACATGTCTGACACTAGCCACAAAGAGCCACCAAAGACCGTTGACACAGATGGAGACAGTGGATCAAATGGGACTCTAACTGTGGTGACGATGGCAGGGCGCTACTCGCAAACTCTAAGGTGGTCGGGGCCAGAGTGGAGTTTGGGCCAGAGAGTCTAAATCTCTTTCGGTCTGCAAAATAGGAAAGGCCTCATTATAACCGCAGACAAAGAGATTTGAGATATTATAGAGATATGACACGCATAGCTCTCCATTGATAGCAGGCTAGCAGAGAGCATCAATGGAGCAACAAGTCAGTAGCGTCTCATCAGATTGGCGTTGCAGAAGAAAATGTATTACCCTTTCAGTAAAGAATGTCCTTTGCAGCTTGGAAAATATATCAGAGTGCTATAAAATTTCATACACCGTTGCATGCAAAATCACAGTGTAGACAGAGGGGTGTAGAGACGGGTTGATTTATTATTCTCGGTGTACTCATTGATGATTGCAAGGCGAGGTTGGTTGGGGGAATAGTGGTCATTATAAGCACAGAGATGGGACAGGACATATCACATTGCATCTCATTCAATATATTGCTTATGATGATAAAATCGGGTTCTACCAATGACAAATATACAGTCAAATGCAAACTAATATGACAGTACCAATATCTAGAGGTTATCAAAACGCTTGTGAGTCAGTTGAACCCGACTGCTATAGTATGGCCATAGAATGAACCAACGGATCAAAAAGACAATGGACTGATCATCTGATCGTCTTCGTACTCTAAGCTAATAACGTCAATTGGCCAGAACCTAATTTCATATTGGCGGTAGTAAAATATTTGTAAAAAAACTTACACTTTTGTTTCATAGTCTTTCCAGGACTTATCAAATGGCTTTTTCAGGTCCTGTGAAGAAGAAAATAAAGCAGAAAGAAACCGGCGTCAGAACATTAATTCAGAAACAGAATGTGGACTAATGAGGAGTTAGATCTACATAGGAATCCATTAAAACAAACCTGTCAACACAACAACTTGGATGTGTTCACAATAGCTTCGCACATAAAAAAACGTGTAGGCTGTATGTTAACAGTAACGTTGAGTAGAAATATGGAGATATTAGTGCCAAAATTCAGATTCCGTTTTTTTGTTGGCACTAACAACACTCCTTAAAAGAGGCTAGAAAGATATCAAGATGGTCATAGCACACATTGCGATATTAAGCATACCACTGTACACACAGACAGCGTTACTATATCTAGAAGGCACTGAAGCTACGGTACACATCAATACTCCAGTCAGTTAATGTTTTACGTGATGCTACAAGCTCAGGGAAAACCCCATCATTGTCAATCTCCCTGCACTAGCCAAAAATGGCAACAAAGCACGCTGCCAATACATGACTCAATCTTGTCATCCTTTTCCTCGTCGTTGCCGTAGACGACAATAACGTACAAAGTGCTACCGTTGAAAATGAAAAAAAGAGCAGTGTTCAGAATCGTAACATGGTTTAAGTGGCTGAACAGATTTCCCATGGTAATAGAGTAGCGTTCAACAGCTGTTTGACGAAATGTTAAATTATGCAACGCTTTTCAGGCACCGCGCCAATGAATAAACAGTGATTAGGGACAAACAAAAACAGACATTAACTGGCGAAATTGCCCGTGTCATTTTCCCTCCAAACACCGCAGCGGCAACCATAATTGCTGCTTCCGAGGCCATTGAAAAGACTGTGGTAAAACATGATGAGATCAATGGATTACCTGATTGCACTGTGAATCTGCTTGTTCTTTTCATGTTGATTTGCTGATTGCATCCCAATCAACAATTGTGGAGAGCACTGATTGCTACTGTAACACTTTTTTTTCAGATTAAAAAAAAATATTGCAGTGGCAGCCGCAGGCATTTTTATAGAGTCCTTAACTGGAATGAAAAATGAGTTGGTATAAAATGTGATACATCCTCTAACAAAAGCCAAATCTTTCTAAAGCTTTGTTAGAATGAATGTATTATGGCATTATTACAATAAATATGTTGCCATTTTGCTGTCATATTAAAACAGATTGCCTGACAGCCCATTCTCTTACAGAGATGTTCCCTCTGTTGACCCCTGGACCCGTATCCACAAAGCAACTCAGAGTAGGAGAGCTGATCTCAGGTCCCAACCTTTCAATATAAAACCCGTATTCATTCAGATCTAAAAAAGGCCAAACTGATCCTGGATCAGCAGTCTTACTCTGAGACACTTTGTGGATACCAGCCCAGACAGACCTCTTCAAAACAAGTGTGGCGGTCATGGATCCTTGTCTGACGAAAGAGAAACAAAGCGATAAAGAAAGAGAGAAAGAGTGTGAGAGAAAGAGAAATGGAGGAAGCAAGATAAAAATGTTAAAAAAGGAGAATACTGGCTAAAAACACAAGCCGAGGAAGCGAGACAGGTTGGGCAGAGCGGCACATTGTCCAAGTGCAGCATTCCTCTCTCCTTCACAGCGGCTCGATGGGAAGTGAAGTGAGGAGCTAGCTACTGTGAGAGTGGGGAACAACAGTAGGGAGTGAAGTGGGGCACTAGCTTCCACACAACAACATGGAACATGGCAGGGCAACTTAGCTGTGTGGAATGCTGGAAGAGCACAGCCAAACAGGATTCACCTCCCATCCACTCTACCAAATCAACAACAAATCAAACATGCACCCTCTCTTTAATGAGTTCCCCCAGAATAGATATTTGGGAGACAGAGGCTTTAAAAACAAAACACTTCTCTGTAAAGTTCCTATCCTGCAGTAGCCTCTTTCTTGGTTGAGTTTCTTAGTTCAATTCTTACCGCCGTTACCACTGTCCTTGTCTAATTGAAGACAGCGGACTGACCTTGAACGCTTCAATGTGAAGTGTACTTTCCTGTGCTCCTGAATGGGATGGGTCCACTGTTGAGGTGATACAGTAGTGGAAGATCCACATGCCTGTCCAGTGAGTTGGAACACAGGCAGAGCCTTTTCACCAAGACCTCAAATATAAAACATGCAATTTACAGCTTTCAACCTCTATTCCAATGTCGTCTTAAACCTGGTCTTGTCGCTGTCAGGGCACCTGTTACAATTCCATGAATCATGATCAGCCTCTACTCACTAATCTTCTCTTGGTGAGAAATAATGGTGAGTTCACTCCTTTGGCAGAGCTTCTTGGAGCTAAAAGCCTCCGCCAACAATTTTGTATGTGTGTGTGTTTCATGTCTCTATTGAGGGGGGGGGCTCATGTCGGTGATGAGTGTGATGAGTCATGGTGTGTAAACACACAATAGATACAAAGGATCAGAAGGTCTAGCGCTGGAAGGGATGTCAGGTCTAATACGTAAATCCCCTTGGCTCTGGTGTTTTGTGGTCTCAGCACTTTCCACCAGTCGGCTTATGTTCAGTGTTTGGAGTTGGACACTGGACAGTGCTTAAGGGACCATGCAGCAACAATAACCCATAAGCACCAGTTATGAGGGCCTGAGCCAGCACTGAACCGCAGACAGACAGGGAGTGATGTATCTTGGTTGTGCCCTATTCTGGTTTGGACTACGAATATTTCATTAGTACACATACAGTTAAATGCCAAAATAAAAAAGGAAACACTTGAGTAAATGAGGGATACCAAATGCTTTTAGTGTATGTCGACAAGTTAGTGGATTCGGCTATTTCAGCCATAGCCGTTGCCTACAGGTGTATAAAATCGAGCACACAGCCATGCAATCTCCATAGACAAATATTAGTAGAATGGCCCGTACTGAAGAGCTCAACGACTTTCAACGTGGCACCGTCATAGGATGCCACCTTTCCAACAAGTCAGGTTGTCACATTTCTGCCATGCTAGTGCTGCCCCAGTCAACTGTAAGTGATGCAACAACAACTTAGCCGCGAAGTGGTAGGGCACACAAGCTCACAGAAAGGTGCTGAAGCGTGTCGCGCATAGAAATCGCCTGTCTTCGGTTGCAACACTCACTACAGAGTCCCAAACTGCCTCTGGAAGCAACGTCAGCACAAAAACTGTTAGTCGGGAGCTTCATGAAATGGGTTTCCATGGCCGAGAAGCCGCACACAAGCCTAAGATCACCATGTGTAATGCCAAGCATTGGCTGGAGTGTTGTAAAGCTCACCACCATGGGACTCTGGAGCAATGGAAACGCGTTCTTTTTTAAATTTATTTAACTAGGCAAGTGAGTTAAGAACAAATTCTTATTTTACAATGATGGCCTACCCCGGCCAAACCCTCCCCTAACCCGGATGACACTCGGCCAATTGTGCGCCGCCCTATGGGACTCCCGATCACGGCCGGTTGTGATACAGCCCGGGATCGAACCAGGGTCTGTAGTGACACCTCTAGCACTGAGATGCAGTGCCTTAGACCACTGTGCCACTTATAGCAGCAAAGGGGGGACCAACTCCAGATTAATGCCCATGATTTTGGAATGAGATGTTCGACAACTTTTGGCCATGTACTGTATATTGAAAGTGTGTGCTTCCACACAGGTGTGGTTCCTGAGTTAATTACTTAACATCCCATCATACTTAGGGTCATGTATAAAAGTGCCCGGTTGCCCATTATTTTGGCTACCGTAGCTAGAAGATCTCAGTGACTTTGAAAGAGCGGTCTCAAAGGAGCATAGGGGGTTTAAAGTGTGTGTGTGTGTGTCAGTCAGTCACGATATCTCAACCCAATTGAACACTTACGGAATTTCTCATGAAAGAACTCCGATAGAGTTCCAGACACTTGTAGAATCTATGCCAAGGCGCATTGAAGTTCTGGCGGCTCATGGTGGCCCAACCCCCTATTAAGACACTTTATGTTGGGGTTTCCTTTATTTTGGCAGTTACCTGTACTTCACATAGTGTACCCCTTTTCAACTGAAGTAACCTATAAATCTTAATCATGGCTTACTTTAAGCTCTCTGGGGCTGTCTCTGCCTCAGTAGAAGCAGACGGACCCAGGCTAATGTAACCAGACAGACCTGTAACCTTCCTCCTTGTACACCCTTTATCAGACACTGTCCATGCGGAAGTACCAACAAAAATTGGCAGGAAGTGAGAGGAAACCAAAAAACTACGGGGTCACTTTGTGCTATAACCTTACAACCCCAGAGAGCAGCATGTTAAACACCTAGATCTTTTCCCCAGTTGAGGTTAAACAGCAGGATGGAGAGATGAGTGGAGCGTAAAATGGCCTGTAATGGACCCGAAAGGAGTGGTAAAAGTATGCAGGTAAGGGGCTACTTCTCATGGGTCCACTACTCTCAATAGGCCATGAGTCGAACCACTTCAGCAGACTCCTCCAATGCATCACTAGCTGAAAATGTACTCTGGAGGGATTGTTTCATTGGGGACAGACTATATCCCAACTACCGTGGAGCACAGACGCTCTCTTTGAGCATAAAACGGTTGCGTACTCTGACACGTTCACAGCCCAAGCCCTCGGGAGTCTATTGCCCTCCATCCCCCACAGCAGGAGAAATCAGTGCGGTCTCAGGTAATCCCTACCATTATATCACAGCTCTATCATAACAGTGCTACAGATGTTTATGTAAATCATCATCTTGAACCTATAAAGTTGAATCCCATTGTTAGTTCTGTTACTGTTACAAATGAGAAGCCCACTGTGGCTAGCAAAAGCTAAACCAACGTTATTTGTTTAAATGTGAATGCCATAAATATGGATATCCCCCTCGGTTTACAAATCACTTAAGGGGCTTGGGCTGTGGCACTTAAACGTGGAGAGTTTGATTTTTTTTAAAAAGGACCTTGTCCATATAACCTTGTCCATATAAACCTGAATTACACAATTAGCACTGAGACCGTTTGCCCTAGTAGGAAGCCCGCTGTGGGTAGCTCTCCCTGTTCTATTGGCTCAAATGTAAATATCAGTGACATGTCGACCTCTGATCGTTTTTTTGTGCTTGCTCGGAGGCCTTACAAGCAACCCCGAAATGGGCAACAAATAGCTTGCATTAACATACTTAGCCTGAGAGACAAGGTTCATGAAGTCGATAACTTGCTAACATCGACAACATTCATATACTGGCCATCTCTGAAACTCACTTACATACAGTGCCTTCAAAAAGTATTCACAACAGTCAACTTTTTCCACATTTTATTGTGTTACAGCCTGAATTTAAAATGGCTTATACACAATACCCCATAATGTCAAAGCGGAGTTATGTTGCAAGACAAATTAATTAAAAGGAAAAGCTGAAATTTCTCAAGTCAACAAGAATTCAACCCCTTTGTTATGGCAAGCCTAAATAAGTTCTGGGGTAAAAAGTAAATAATGCAAAGGGACCCTATTGGTAGATTGATAAAAATTGTGTTTAACGGCTGTGATAGGATAAAACTGTGGATGGATCAACAACATTGTAGTTTTTCCACAATACTAACCTAAATGACAGAGTGAAAAGAAGGAAACCTGTACAGAATAAAAATATTCCAAAACAAGCATCCTGTTTACAATAAGGCACTAAAGTAAAACGGCAAAGAATGTGGCAAAAAAATAAACTTAATGTCCTCAACACAAAGCGTTATGTATGGGGCAAAGCCAACACAACACGAGTGCCACTCTTCATATTTTCAAGCATGCTGGTGGCTGCATCATGTTTATGGTATGCTTGTCATCGGCAAGGACTAGGGAGGTTTTTAGGATAAAAATAAATGGAATAGAGCTAAGCACAGACAAAATCCTAGAGGAAAACCTGGTTTGTCTGATTTCCAACAGCCACTGGGAGACAAAATTCCCCGTTCAGCAGGACAATAAACTAAAACACAAGGCTTACCAAGATAACAAGCAACGTTCCTGAGAGGACTAGTTACAGTTTTGACCTAAATCGGCTTGAAAATCTATGGCAAGACTTAAAAATGAGGGGATGGCTGCTGTTTTACGGGCTCCTAACCAATTGTTCTATTTTGTGTGTTTTTTAAAACTTATTTTATACATAATGTTGATGCTACAGTCTCTTATGACCGAAAATAGCTTTTGGATATCAGAACAGCATTTACTCACCTCAAACTGGACAAAAAAAAATCTTTAATGAGTCAGACGCAAAAGGATATGTTGTTTCCAGACAATGCCCAAATCCCCGTCAATCGCATGATTAAGGAAATACAAGGGGCTGGAGATCAGTGTGCCTTGTGAGAATTTGTCAGCTACCATCCGTTCTAAACTCAGCAAAAAAAAGAAACGTCCTCTCACTGTCAACTGCGTTTATTTTCAGCAAACTTAACATGTAAATATTTGTATGAACATAAGATTCAACAACAGACAAACTGAACAAGTTCCACAGACATGTGACTAACAGAAATGGAATAATGTGTCCCTGAACAAAGAGGGGGGGGGGGGGGGGGGGGGGGGAGTCAAAATAAGTCAGTATCTGCTGTGGCCACCAGCTGCATTAAGTACCGCAGTGCATCTCCTCGTGGACTGCACCAGATTTGCCAGTTCTTGCTGTGAGATGTTTCCCCACTCCTCCACCAAGGCACCTGCAAGTTCGGATATTTCTGGAGGGAATGGCCCTCACCCTCCGATTCAACAGGTCCAAGACGTGCTCAGTGGGATTGAGATCCGGGCTCTTCGCTGGCCATGGCAGAACACTGACATTACTGCCTTGCAGGAAATCACGCACCGAACGAGCAGTATGGCTGGTGGCATTGACGGACCCTCCACCCCCAAATCGATCCTGCTCCAGAGTACAGGCCTCGGTGTAACACTCATTCCTTCGACAATAAACGCAAATCCGACCATCACCCATGGTGAGACAAAAATCGCGACTCGCCAGTGGAGAGCGCTTTTGGCCAGTCCTGTCTGGTCTAGCGACGGTGGGTTTGTGCTCATAGGCGACGTTGTTGCCGGTGATGTCTGTTGAGGACCTGCCTTTACAACAGGCCTACAAGCCCTCAGTCCAGCCTCTCTCAGCCTATTGCGGACAGTCTGAGCATTGATGGAGGGATTGTGCGTTCCTGGTGTAACTCGGGCAGTTGTTGCCATCCTGTACCTGTCCCGCACGTGTGATGTTCGATATACCGATCCTGTGCAGGTGTTGTTACACGAGGTCTGCCACTGCGAGGACGATCAGCTGTCCGTCCTGTCTCCCTGTAGCGCTGTCTTAGGCGTCTCATAGTACGGACATTGCAATTTATTGCCCTGGCCACATCTGCAGTCCTCATGCCTCCTTGCAGCATGCCTAAGGCACATTCACGCAGATGAGCAGGGACCCTGGGCATCTTTATTTTGGTGTTTTTCAGAGTCAGTAGAAAGGCCTCTTTAGGATCCTAAGTTTTCATAACTGTGACTTTAATTGCCTACCGTCTGTAAGCTGTTAGTGTCTTAACAACCGTTCCACAGGTGCATGTCCATTCATTGTTTATGGTTCATTGAAGAAGCATAGGAAACAGTGTATAAACCCTTTACAATGAAGATCTTAAATTAGGATGCTTAAATTATCCTAACAATATCTACGAACATTTAGAAAAAGGCAAATAGCCTAGTGAAAATTGTATTAATTGACTGGAGGATAAACTGGTGAATTTGGGTGTCAACTCTTTACTGATCAAGTGGATTAATAGTTTCCTTGTGAACTGTACTCAACAAGTGAAGTTTAACTCTGCCATCTCTACATCTAAAACAGTCAATACGGTAGCCCCTCAAGGTTGCGTACATTCACTGATACTGTACACAAACAATTGTCAAGCCTGACGCAGCCCACAAGATTTTTTAAATATGCGGATGACACCGCTGTTGTGGGTTTCCTCCACCCAGAACAAGCCTCAAGGTTTTGAAAGAGAAAAGGCAAAATTTGTACAGTGGTGTGCAGATAACTTTCTTGAAATAAACATTAAGAAAACAAAAGAGATCGAACTTGATTTGAGAAGGAACAAAAAAACTCCACTACCCCCTACGAAGATCAATGGGAAACCAGTCGATAGAGTGACCACATTTAAGTGCCTGGGAATCGAAATAGACAAACTGAAATTCAATGACTGTGCCTTTGCAAAGATAAAAAAAAATATTCTCTGTTGCAATTTCTTTACGCAAACAACCATTTCAATGTCGACCGCCACATCTTACAAAAGTTTTCTAAATCTGTCCTGCAGAGTGTAATGTCCTTTGGTCTAAAATGCCCGTTTGGAAACATGCGAGTGCAAGACCAAGTCAAGCTATAGCACTTGATTAAGACGGTGGGAAGGATAATTGGTATAGCTCACGAATCAGCCACCAACCTGTACACAAAACTCATCCTTCTAAAAATTTAAAGCGTTTTACAGGACAGTACTCATCACCTTCACTCAAAATTCAATCACAGCAGCAGCCGGACAAGAGGAATGAGACTTCTTCAATAGAAAATGAAAACAGATAGATATGGGGACTCTTATTCCAAAAGCCACTTTCACTTTAAATTGTAGCTATAGCACTTTGAATGAATTAGTGTAGCTGGTGTTTTCGTGTACTGTCTTTTTAAGCACATGACCAAATTAATTTCCCCCTGGTGGGTTAATAAAGTTGCCACTTTGAATCAGAATCCTATGTTGAAGATGTAAAAATGATTTACTGGTCTGCTGTGTGTAATGAGGAGCAACTAGATCCATAGGGCAGCGCACAATTGGCCCAGCGTTGTCCGGGTTAGGGATTTGGCCGGGGTAGGCCGTCATTGTAAATAATCATTTGTTCTTAACTGACTTGCCGAGTTAAATAAAGGTTAAATAAAAAATGACATTGTTTCTTCCAGTTATTGATAAGCATGCGCCTATTAAGAAAGTGACTGTTCAGTTTGTTAATAGGAGCAACATCTTCCTCCTGTTCTCCACAGGTGCCTCCCCTGGGGGAGGAGAGGAATAATGATGGAGAAAGCAAGAGAGGAGGGAACAGGTCCTGTGGCAGTGTAAGTGAGAGACAGTGAACGGTACGTACTGCAAGCTGGGGATGGAAAGTCTTTAATTGTCTCTTTTTAACAGTCTCTTCTCTCCCCTCACCCCCCAGTGGTAATGGAGAGACAGGCTGTGTGAATCAGAGCAGAAAGCACCATGACTTGCACCCCATTAGCCCCATGTCAGGAGTGTAATGATAGTCACCAGTGGGGTAATGAGCAAATCTGCACCACTGCTTCTCCCACTCTGTCAGTACTCACAGTTCAAAGGCCTACTTGCTTCCCTCTGTCAGTCCAGATAGGCCCTGTACTAGGGCTGTCCCCAACTGAAAAACATCTTGGTCGACCGAGAGTCTGTTCTTTCGACCAAATCGGTCGCCATTTTTCAATGTGTATTTTTCCATATATAGACACACCCTATGGGTTTTAATAAAATCAACTATACGCGTTGAGCTTGTCTGATGCTTTAAGCTTACAGTTTGATGAAATAAGACAAATGCCTTAAGAGGGCGCCAGAGGTCTAGATAACGGGAAGAAAAAAACCTTAACCAACTACTCTCCTCTCGCTCCTGCTGGCTTTCGCAGATTCTGCCATTACTCTCCTGAAGTTGCCGGTAATAGGCTACACGAGGAGTCGCAACCTTTGATGTGGAATGCTAATTTATCTTAACATTTCTACCGAACTGTGTGCCAATTATTGTTTTCATATGCACATTTGTGAAACTGTTTCATTTCATTTATAATGTCTTCATACCTCAAAATCATTATCAAGCGTTTCATCAAAATTCTATCCAAATCTAAATGACAAACCTAAAAAGTAACTTCTATTGCCATTGCTATGTAAACACAGGCTACATATAACCAATGAATAAAAACATTGCAGCCTGCAGGTAGAACATTTTCTGATAAAAATAAATATTCTATAAA
The DNA here is from genome assembly GCF_901001165.1 of Salmo trutta. NCBI lineage: Eukaryota > Metazoa > Chordata > Actinopteri > Salmoniformes > Salmonidae > Salmo > Salmo trutta. The sequence goes on from NC_042981.1 coordinate 38,210,712, forward strand.
TCACATTGGTTACACATGGCCTGTCTGCAACAAACTTGAAACATTGTATCAACTATTAGCTTGGGACAGGCCTGAAGCCTGCACTAAGGAACTTTCAGTACTGTATAATATATTCTGGGCCCTCAGAGTTTCCTGTGCGAGTGAGCTTGAGACAGACACAGCTGTATAATATTTGCACAATGGATAAGAGGCAGTGCTTGACCTGGGCAGGAGCTCACCACAGCTGAGTACCGGCACCTCAAATCTTCTACTGCTTGGGATTCTGTTCCTCTAACAGAATAGTAGTTCAAAAGTATTGTGGAGCTCCTGTACCCAAATATAAAACAGTACCAGCACCCAAAATGAGTCCCGGAATCTATTTCAGTCCAAGTCAAGCACTGATAAGTAGTAAATCAGGTTTCCACTGGATCAGAGCATGACATTTTCCCCATTCACGCTGAGTGGTTATTGAAATGGAGAAAGCTGGAAAGATTTTTCAAATACAATGAGGAACTATTGTAATTCTCAATGGATGTAAAAACAGACTGTTTGCTTGTTGTTTGAGGTGAAGAAAACATGGCTTTGAGAAGCTCCACAGGTCCTTAGCGACGGTGCGTTAAGCCCATCAGAAATACTATCAGATCCCCAAATGGGCACATATATATTTGTTATGAGCAAATTCTTATTTTCAATGACGGCCTAGGAACAGTGGTTTAACTGCCTTGTTCAGGGGCAGAACGACAGATTTTTACCCGGTCAGCTCGGGGATTCGATCTTGCAACAAAGTCCAATACTCTAACCACTAGGCTACCTGCCGCCCCAAATGAATACATTTGCGCACAGGCCAGGTAGCCTATAGTTCTACTTCTGTGTGTGCGCGTCATTACTCAACATTGACAGGAGCACTCTAATCAAAAGACAATGACTAAATTGACAAAACTCGGAAATGGAATGAAATAAACCAAAACTTGTTTCTCACTAGTGTAGCATAGGTTGTGCGCTCTGCTAACAATGTGTCCACTCTGACAATGACAACTGGAAGAATAACATTGAATGCATTAAAATAAATTACCTTAACCAAAGTAAAACATTATAAATTACAGGAATTAACGGGTAAATGTAGTACTGCTGATATTTGTAATGGGGAATTGATATACACTAACAATCAAACGCAAACAATTCACACAATAAAGTTATGAAACAAGGAATGTGCACAAATTGATGGGAAAGAGAGCATTCTGGAAGTGCATTGTGCATCTCGACGCATGGTCAATCTGACGTCTACATTGGCCGTGCAGCGTTTCCGGTGATATGGCCTCAGCAGAAGTCAGGGCATTCATACTTCGTGCGCGTCGCAGAGCAGAGCTGTTGTCAAGGAAGTGAGTTTGTGTTTATACAGGATGTACCGCCCCCACCTACCGTCAACCAATCATGTCAATGTGGAGCTATACAGAGCCCTCCGCATTGTCCTTCCGCATTGTGATGTGGAACGGAGCTTGATTTGTCCTCTGCATGCCTTTGAAGGCTCTGCAATTGCGTCACACCCTCCAAATCGAGCCTCCGACCACATTTTCGGATCAAGCATGAATTGGCTTCGGATTAGTTAATTGAGATGGGCGCAAATTATATATATAATGTTACTAATCAACTAAAACAATCTTGATCGACCAACAGCCTAACGACCAAACAATAGACCACTCGACTAATTGGGGTCAGTCCTACTCTGTGCACAAGCCTACTCGTTTGGGCTGATGTAGCCTGTGGATGCCAACAGTTACAAAAGGTGAGGGGTAGGGGGCATGAAAGAGAAGAAAAGAAAGAGTCCTTAGAGATTTTAAGAGGCAAGAGTGAGCAGCCATGGGATACAGACAGAGCAGCGAGCGAGAGAGCGAGAGAGCGAGAGAGCGAGAGAGCGAGAGAGCGAGAGAGAGAGAGAGAGAGAGAAAGAGAGAAAGAGAGAAAGAGAGAAAGAGAGAAAGAGAGAGAGATCAGAGAAGACAGTAATGAGTGCTGATAGGATTAGAGGCTTGGCAGACTGGGCTGTCTGGTGCCGGGCTCCCATTGATATAAACAAGATTCTGATTGCATTCCTGCAGTAGGCTGTCTGCACCATCACACACTGGCTGACTGGTTCCTCCTGGAGCTAGTAGAATGTGTGGGCTGGTCCCAGACTTTAAATGTGTGACGGAGTGTAGTTACGGTGTTGTCTAGGGCAAGAGTGGTGCGCCGTTTAGTTTCCACCCCCAACACACACACAAATCATCCTCATCTCACACACCTTATCTGTTCTCCAGCAACTACAAAACATGTACAGTACCTAGTAATTACAACAGTGTAGTAGGGTAATGGAAGAGCTTTTATACAAACCCTTATGAACGTCTCTACTTTAATCTCTGCCTGTAATAACCAACACCCCACACAGTGGAACAGAAAGCCATGAAGGATAGTGTTACTCACCCCTTTGACTCCTTTCAGGTCTCCTTTCAGCAGGCTGTCCAGAGGGAAGGTGATGATGTTGTTCATGTTCTGGAACTGAAATGGACAAAGTGGAGAGGGCTTAGGTCAGAGAGGGTTTAACGCGAGCATGGGTGAATAGTGACAACCAGAGATTATGCGTGCTGTTTAAATGCACTCACCTTGGTCTGTCTGTCTTTGTACAGACACTCTGTATACTCTACAACGGTGTGTCTTAAAGTGATCATCTACTCCCAGAAATAAAAATCATGAAACTCCTGACAATTTGGTGAAATCCTAGGTTCTATCAGTAGGTCAAATAATTTGCACCGTGATTGAACTTCTAGTGGTCTGTCTGTAAAACCAGGAAATGGTGTAGGAACGCGTCGTACACTGACTATACCAAACATTAGGAACACCTTCCTAATATAGAGTTGCTGCACCCTCCACATAGATTTAAGTAGATTTAAGGTGCTCCCGAGTGGCGCAGCGGTCTAAGGCACTGCATCTCAGTGCAAGTAGGCGTCACTACAGTCCCTGGTTCGTATCTAGGATGTATCACATCCGGCCATGATTGGGAGTCTCCGAGGGCAGCGCACAAATTGCCCAGCATCGTCTGGGTTTGGCCGGGGTAGTTCGTCATTGAAAATAAGAATGTGTTCTTAACGGACTTGCCTAGTTAAAATATATATATTTACCATTTTATTTATTTTTTAAAACTAACTACGCCACTCAGGAACATTCAATGTCCTTGTGGTAAGCAACTTCAGTGTAGATTTGGCATTGTGTTTTAGGTTATTGTCCTGCTGAAAGGTGGATTCATCTCCCAGTGTCTAGTGGAAAGCAGACTGAACCAGGTTTTCCTTTAGGATTTTGCCTGTGCTTAGCTCCATTCCTTAACAATTACAAGCATACCCATAACATGATGCAGCCACCAGTATGCTTGAAAATATGGAGTGGTACTTAGTAATGTGCTGTATTGTATTTGACCCAAACATAACACTTTGTATTCAGGACAAAAAGTGAATTGCTTTGCCACATTTTTTGCAGTATTACTTTAGTGCCTTGTTGGAAACAGACTGCATGTTTTGGAATATTTTTATTATGTACAGTCTTCCTTCTTTTCGCTCTATCAATTAGGTTAGTATTTTGGAGTAACTACAATGTTGATCCATCCACAGTTGTTTTCTCCTATGACAGTCATTCAACTCTAACTGTTTTAAAGTCACCATTGGCCTCATAGTGAAATCCCAGAACGGTTTCCTGAGTTAGGAACGACACCTGCATCCTTGTAGTGACTGGGCGTATTGATACGCCATCGAAAGTGGAACTAATAACATCACCATGCTGAAAGGGATATTCAATGCCTGCTTTTTAAAAAATCTTTACCCATCTACCAATAGGTGCCCTTCTTGGCGAGGCATCGGAAAACCTTCATGGTCTTTGTGGTTGAATCTTTGTATGAAATTCACTGATTGACTGACGGACCTTACAGATAATTGTATGTGTGGTGTACAGAGATGAGGAAGTCATTAAAAAAATCATGTTAAACACTATTATTGCACACAGAGTGAGTCCATGCAACTTATTATGTGACTTGTTAAGCACATATTTACTCCAGAACTTATTTAGGCATGCAATAACAAATGGGTTGCATACTTACTAACTCAAAACATTTCAGCATTTCATTTTTAATGAATTTGTCAATTTCAAAAACATAATTCCACTTTGATATTATGGGGTATTGTGCCTAGGCCAGTGACAAAAAAATTACAATTTAAACTATTTTAAATTCAGGCATTAATGCAACAAAATATGGAAAAAGTCAAGGGGCGTGAATACATCATATAAACAGAAGTATGTGGACCCCCTTCAAATTAGTGGATTCGGCTATTTCAGCCACACCCGTTGCTGACAGGTGTATAAAAATTGATCACACTGCCATGCAATCTCCATAGACAAACATTGGCAGTAGAATGGCCTTACTGAAGAGCTCAGTGACTTTCAACGTGGCACCGTCATAGGGTGTCAGTTCGTCAAATGTCTGCCCTGCTAGAGTTTCTCCGGTCAACTGTTTTTGTGAAGTGGAAATGTCTAGGAGCAACAACGGCTCAGCCGCGAAATGGTAGGCCACACAAGCTCACACAAGGGACCCCGAGTGCTGAAGAGCGTAAAAATCATCAGTCCTCAGTTGCAACACTCACTACCAAATTCCAAACTGCCTCTGGAAGTAACGTCAGCACAAAACCGGTTTGTGTGGATTTACATGGCTTTTTTGTGTGGATTTACATGGCCGAGCAGCCGCACACAAGCGTCGGCTGGAGTGGTGTAAAGCTCACTGCCATTGGACTCTGGAGCAGTGGAAACGCATTCTCTGGAGTGATGAATCATGCTTCACCATCTGGCACGCTGACGGACGAATCTGGGTTTGGCGGATGCCAGGAGAACACTACCTGCCCCAATGCATAGCACCAACTGTAAAGTTTGGTGGAGGAGGAATAATGGTCTGGGGCTGTTTTTCATGGTTCGGACTAGGTCCCTTAGTACCAGTGAAGGGAAATCTTAACGCTACAGCATACAATAACATTCTAGACGACTCTGTGCTCCAAATTTGTGGCAACAGTTTGGGGAAGGCCCTTTCCTGTTTCAGCATGACAATGCCCTCGTGCACAAAGCGAGGTCCATACAGTAATGGTTTGTCGAGATAGGTGTGGAAGACTTGACTGGCCTGCAGAGCCCTGACCTCAACCCCATCGAACACGTTTGGGATGAATTGGAACACCGACTGCGAGCCAGGCCTAATCGCTCAACCTTGCCCGACCTCACTAATGGTTGTGGCTGAATGGAAGCAAGTCCCGGCAGCAATGTTCCAACATCCAGTGGAAAGCCTTCCCAGAAGAGTGGAGGCTGTTATAGTAGCAAAGGGGGGGACCAACTCCATATTAATGCCCATGATTTTGGAATGAGATGTTCAATGAGCAGGTGTCCACATACTTTTGGTCATGTAGTGTACTTTCTGAAGGCACTGTATCTGCTGTGGAATTAAAGGCATATGTGTGCGTGTGGAATTCCTACCCTAGGGACATGGAGAGATTTCCATCCTGCTCTAATTGTGTGCGTATACTCTGGGGTCAGAACGTTATCTGGAATCGGAGGCCTTTGGGGTAGATCAGTTTTCCATCACAACGTCCAAAGTGCTACTTGAAGACCAAATACCTGCTGGATCCAATTTACAGAGACCCCACTTTGAATCCAATATAGATTCAAACAACCCCAAAGCTTTATTAGAAACACCTGACAAAGTCATTCTAGAGGATTTTGCCTCACCACAAGAACAATGTAAATTTACACAAAGCGGATTCACTGGTTATTTATTATGTGATGTCTCAAAAACTGACCACGTGGGTTGCCAGGTACGGAACTAGGTTGCCATGTTGGAGTCAGAAGATGGAAAGGCTAATCTCCTGGCTTTGATTCCCGGCAGCCTCATAACACTTATTTCATTCTAAATTCCTCAAGCTGGTAGACTTTTCATCATTCAGAACAAATACTTAGTTTGAAGGTGCATAATAGAACAAAACTGGGTTCATCTCAGTCTTTCCTCTCACCAGGTTTTTGAAGAGGGCGGTGAGCTCCTTGGTGAAGACCGAGAACTTGAGGAAGGCAGAACCCAGGTCGGGGTCGTCCCTGTAGACACAGTTCTCCCCAAACTTCTCCAGAGCCTGAGTGTACTGCTCCTCATTCTCCACATGGGCTGGAAGGAGAGGAGAGAAAGAAGAAGGGATGAACCCGGCAGCACCATGCCAGTATGCAATTTAACAATCACTCTGCCAGCCTGTCCTTCGGGTATGGACATCAGTGGTGGAAAAAGTACCCAATTGTAATACTTGAGTAAAAGTAAAGATACCTTAATAGAAAATGACTCAAGTAAAAGTCACCCAGTAAAATGCTACTTGAGTAAAAGTCTAAAAGTATTTGGTTTAAAATAGTTAAGTATCAAAATTAAAAATCTTTTCAAATTCCTTATATAAAGCAAACCGTTATTTTAAAAAAACTGTACGGATAGCCAGGGGCACACTCCAACATCATTTATAAGCGAATCATGTTTGTTAAGTGAGTCCACCAGATCAGAGGCAGTCAGGATGACCAGGGATATGTGAGTGAATTGGACCCTTTTCCAGTCCTGCTAAACATTCAAAATACTTTTGGGTGTCAGGGAAAATGTATGAAGTAAAAAGTACATTATTTTCTTTAGGAATGTAGTGAAGTAAAAGTAATACAAATATAGAAATAGTCAAGTACAGATACCCCAAAAAACCTACTTCAGTAGTACTTTAAAGTATCTGTACTTAAGTACTTTACACCACTGATGGACATACACAGACCATCTCAGCAGGATAACACATGTGCACATGCACACTTTTTCTGATCCTTACATGGCAAAAATGAATCCCTTCCAATGAATACTAAATAGGGGCCTTGGTTAGAGTGCACAGTGCCGTGTGTGTGGAATTCCATTCACTTCAATATCCCCCCCCCCTCCATCTCTCTGGCATTGTCTTTGGGAATCAAGGACACAATGGGACAGGAAGAGAGAGAGAGTTGGAGAAGACAGTGTCTGCATCCCAAATGGGGATGGGTCAAAAGTAGTGCACTCTATAAGGAACGGGGTCCCATTTGGGACACAGCCTGTGTTGTCACACTGGAGTGACTCCAGAGCAGTGGCCATGTGGCGGAGATGAGAAAAACAAAGGCCTTGAAAGAGGAAGAGAGAGAGACTGGCGTCACCCAGTTAAAGGGAACTATGGTTACACTGTCTGGGTTCAATTGTTCAGACGGAGTATCACAAACTCTCTCGTACAATGACATGAAAGAAAGAAGAATTACTCATGAAAGTTGCCATTCATTAGACTTTGGGAGTCGATAGCCAAAACTGACAGTGTCACTGGTTACAGTTTGCACTTCCTGATTGTAACCCAGCCAGCACATAACGTTCTGAGAACCAAATGTACCTTTCTTTTTTTTAAGAGCATGTTTGTCCTATGGTTATTTTGCATACAACCTTCCCATAATGTCTCCTACAGGTTTCCTTAAGGTTCTATTTAAAGATATTGGCAAGGTCGTGTTTTGGAGGACGCATGGCTCTCGACCTTCGCCTCTCCCGAGTCCATATGGGAGTTGCAGCGATGGGACAAGACTAACTACCAATTGGATATCACGAGAAGAATGTGGAGAAAAAAGGGGTAACATTTTTTATCTCATGGCTTCGTTCCCAGAAGCAATAGGAAAACAAAAACGTATGTCCCTCACTAGCTTTAAGCACCAATTGTCAGAGCAGCTCACAGCACCTGTACATAGCCCATCTATAAATAGCCCAAACAACTACCTCTTCCCCTACTGTATTTATTTATGTATTTTGCCAGTATTTCTACTTTCCACACTTATCTACTGTCAAATCTACCATTCCAGTGTTTTAATTGCTATATTGTATTTACTTCGCCACCATGGCCTATTTATTGCCTTTACCTCCCTTATCTCACCTCATTTGCTCACATTGTATATAGACACATTTTTCTACTGTATGTTTGTTTTACTCCATGTGTAACTCTGTGTTGTTGTGTCGAACTGCTTTGCTATATCTTAGCCAGGTCGCAGTTGTAAATGAGAACTTGTTCTCAACTTGCCTACCTGGTTAAATAAAAAAAATTCAAAAACAAATTCAAAATAACCTAATGTGCTAGCTAAATGACTAAAATGTACATGCTACAGTTAGGTTGATTCTAAAACTAAGGCTAAAGCTAATACATATGGGTGTGGTATTTAAAAAAAAAAAAGTAGACTCAAACTTGAGACACAGAGAGACAGAGAGACACACACAGACAGAGAGACAGACAGAGAGACAGAGAGACAGAGAGACAGAGAGACAGAGAGACAGAGAGACAGAGAGACAGAGAGACAGAGAGACAGAGAGACAGAGAGACAGAGAGACGCCACCCGTGCGTGTGAGTGGTGGAGGAACAGGAAGTTGGCAATTCAACTAATCAAACCCAGTAGCACCACTTCAAGCAACAAAAGGGAAGTCCATAAAGCAGGCCTGACAGATGTCACCTAGCCTCAGACCCACACTTCATTAAGTGCTGCTAACAGCTAATAAACCAGAGGTGGAGAGGAACACTGGGATGAGGCACTGGTTGGGTGCAGAGAGTTGCCATGACGACCCAGAGACCTTCCCTTGAGAACTATGGTGAATCACTAAAACAATACCGAAATACACTACGGAAAAAGAAGGAACAGCACGTCAGAAATCAGCTCAATGTAATTGAAGAATCCATAGACTAACCACTTCTGGGAAAATGGGAAAACAAACAAAGAATTATCTATCCAAAATGGAGATGTATGGGTAAAACCACTTCTCCAATCTTTTTGGCTCTTTAACAAAGAACAAACAGCAAAAACATATACATGATCAAATACAAATCTTACAATCAACTATTAAAAGACTACCAGAACCCACTGGATTCTCCAATTGCCTTGAATGAACTACAGGACAAAATAAAAACCCTCCAACCCAAAAAGGCCTGTGGTGTTGATGGTATCCTCAATGAAATGATCAAATATACAGACAACAAATTCCAATTGGCTATACTAAAACTCTAACATCATTCTTCACTCTGGCATCTTCCCCAATATTTGGAACCAAGGACTGATCACCCCAATCCACAAAAGTGGAGGCAAATTTGACCCCAATAACTACCGTGGGAAACGCGTCAACAGCAACCTTGGGAAAATCCTCTGCATTATCATTAACAGCAGACTCGTACATTTCCTGAGTGAAAACAATGTACTGAGCAAATGTCAAATTGGCTTTTTACCAAATTATCGTACGACAGACCACGTATTCACCCTGCACACCCTAATTGACAAACAAACAAACCAAAACAAAGGCAAAGTCTTCTCATGCTTTGTTGATGTCAAAAAAGCCTTCGAATCAATTTGGCATGAGGGTCTGCTATACAAATTGATGGAAAGGGGTGTTGGGGGAAAAACATACGACATTATAAAATCCATGTACACAAACAAGTGTGCGGTTAAAATAGGCAAAAAAACACCGTTCTTCCCACATGGCCGTGGGGTGAGACAGGGATGCAGCTTAAGCCCCACCCTCTTCAACAGATATATCAACGAATTGGCGAGGGCACTAGAAAAGCCTGAAGCACCCGGCCTCACCCTACTAGAATCTTTAGTCAAATGTCTACTGTTCGCTGATGATCTGGTGCTTCTGTCACCAACCAAGGAGGGCCTACAGCCGCAACTAGATCTTCTGCACAGATTCTGCCAGACCTGGGCCCTGACAGTAAATCTCAGTAACACCAAAATAATGGTGTTCAAAAAAAGGTCCAGTCACCAGGACCACAAATTCCATCTAGACACCTTTGCCCTAGAGCACACAAAAAAAACTATACATACCTTGGCCTAAACATCAGCGCCACAGGTAACTTCCACAAAGCTGTGAACGATCTGAGAGACAAGGCAAGAATGGCATTCTATACCATCGAAAGGAACATAAAATTCAACATACCAATTAGGATCTGGCTAAAAATACTTGAATCAGTTATTGAACACATTGCCCTTTATGGTTGCGAGGTCTGGGGTCCACTCACCAACCAAGATTCACAAAATGGGACAAACACCAAATTGAGACTCTGCATGCAGAATTCTGCAAAATTATCCTCAGTATACAACGTAGAACACCAAATAATGCATGCAGAGCACAATTAGGCCGATACCCGCTAATTATCAAAATCCAGAAAAGAGCCATTAATTTCTACAACCATCTAAAAGGAAGCGATTCCCAAACCTTCCATAACGAAGCCATCACCTACAGAGAAATGAACCTGGAGAAGAGTCCCTTAACCTGTTTGGGGTAGGGGGCAGTATTGAGAATTTTGGAAAAAATATGTTCCCATTTTTAACTGCCTCCTACACCAACTCAGAAGCTAGAATATGCATATTATTGTTCAGGTTTGGATAGAAAACACTCTGAATTTTCTAAAACTGTTTGAATGGTGTCTGTGAGTATAACAGAACTCCTATGGCAGGCAAAAACCTGACAAGGTTTCAAGCAGGAAGTACCCTGTCTGACAAGGAGTCGTGCGTCTTGCATCTTTTTATTGAAAAGTAAGGATCTTAGCTGTAACGTGACAATTCCCAGGGCTCCAATAGGCTCTCAGAGCCCGCAAAATAACTGAAGGTTTACGAGGGAGCCTCAGGTTGAAACAGATTATCGCCTTTTGTAAGTGGATGCTCAGAGGACCTTTGAATGATGCGCGTGCATGAGTCGCTCCCGAGGAGAAATTTTATTCGGCTGTTTAGGCTCAATGCATACTCCCGGTCGGAATATTATCACTTCTCTACGACATAAATGGCATAAAAATTGGTTTTAAACAGCGGTTGACATGCTTCGAAGTACGGTAATGGAATATTTAGACATTTTTGACACGCCAATGCGCCATGCGCGAGACCGTGAAGAAGCATTCTAGAACTCACGAACAAAACGTCGCTGTTTGGATATAACGATGGATTATTTGGGACCAAACCAACATTTGTTATTGAAGTAGAAGTCCTGGCAGTGTATTCTGATGAAGAACAAGCAAGGTAAGAACATTTTTCTTATAGGAAATGTGATTTTGGTGGATGCTGACCTGGGTGGGTATCTAAATAGCTAGCCCTGTAATGCCGGGCTATGTACTTAGATTATTGCAAAATGTGCTTCATCCGAAAAGCTATTTTAAAATCGGACATATCGAGTGCATAGAGGAGTAATGTATCTATAATTCTTAAAATAATTGTTATGCTTTTTGTGAACGTTTATCGTGAGTAATTTAGCAAACTGTTAGTAAATTCAACGGAAGTTTGCCGGGGGTTATGCGTTTTCTGAACGTCACATGCTAATGCAAAAAGCTGTTTTTTGATATAAATATGAACTTGATTGAACAGACATGCATGTATTGTATAACACAATGTCCTAGGTGTGTCATCTGATGAAGATCATCAAAGGTTAGTGCTGCATTTAGCTGTGGTTTGGGTTTTTGTGACATATGCTAGCTTGAAAAATGGCTGTCTGATTTTTTTCTGGCTGGGCACTCTGCTGACATAATCTAATGTTTTGCTTTCGTTGTAAAGCCTTTTTGAAATCGGACAGTGGGGTTAGATTAACGAGATTCTTGTCTTTAAATAGCTGTAAAATAGTCATATGTTTGAGAAATTGAAGTAATAGTATTTCTAACGATTCAAAAATCGCGCCACTGGAATTTCAGTAGCTGTTACGTAGGTGGGACGAAATCGTCCCACATACCCCAGAGAGGTTAAGCAAGCTGGTCCTGGGGCTCTGTTCACAAACACACCCCACAGTGCCCCAGGACAGCAACACAATTAGACACAACCAAATCATGAGAAAACAAAAAAAGGTAATTGACACAATGGAAAGAATTAACCAAAAAAAAAGAGCAAACTAGAATACTATTTGGCCCTAAACAGAGAGAACACAGAGGCAGAATACCTGACCACTGTGACTGATGCAAACTTAAGGAAAGCTTTGACTATGTACAGACTCAGTGAGCATAGCCTTGCTATGCCGTAGGCAGACCTGGCTCTCAAGAGAAGACTGCCCACAAAATGAGGTGGAAACTGAGCTGCACTTCCTAACCTCCTGCCCAATGTATGAACATAGAGACACATATTTCCCTCAGATTATACAGATCCACAAAGAATTTGAAAACAAACCCGATTTTGATAAACTACTGGGTGAAATACCAGTGTGCCATCATAGCAGCAAGATTTGTGACCTGTTGCCAGAAGAAAAGGTCAACCACTGAAGAACGAACTTCTGGAACTTCTGTAAGTGTAATGTTTACTGTTCATTTTACTTTTATATATTATCTACTTCACTTGCTTTGGCAATGTTAACATGTTTCCCATACCAATAAAGCCCCTTGAATTGAATTGACAGAGACAGAAAGAGAGCGAGACAGACAGAAAGAGAGCGAGAGAGAGAGAGCGAGAGACACAGAGAGAGACACACACACACACACACACACACACACGTGTGTTAATGTTTGCTATTCATTTTTGATTATTTCCCTTTTGTTTCTTGTCTATTTCACTTGCTTTGGCAATGTAAAGAAATGTTTCCCATGCCAATAAAGCCCTTTGAATTAAATTGAGAGTTTTCTTTACAAGTAGTACGGAGCTGCGGCTCTGAATATTGTTTCTTTATCCTATGTAATGTTTTCAGTGAATTTGGTGGGTGTTGTCCCCTGTTCAGAGAAAGTCATTGAAGTTGTTTAGGTTATGTCCTACATCCTGATATTACCAGGTCCTGACCACGAGACAGTGCCGTTCCTACTATTAGGTGATTTGTTAAAGGGAACGTTCATCCAAATTACAAAATTACATATCGCTTCCCTTACCTTTTCAATAGACTGCTTACAGGGTATGACAGCAACCTATGCTTTGGTTTTGTTTACTTGGCCACTGTTTCAAATGCTAAAGTTTCAGCATTTGTGGCACAAATCCACCCAATAACAGGAGCAGCGCCTATCTAATAGTCAGAACCTGGTAATATCAGGATATACAATGGGAAATAAAGCTAATAACTTCAATGACTAATTTATCTGAACGGGGGGGAAAAACCCCCACCAAAAAAATACTCTGAGCCGTAGCTCCATTCTACTTGTCAGACAGAGAAGCGATACTGTATACTCGCTGTTGGTATTGGCGTGGGGTGTGCGTAGGTGAATTTTGACTATATCTTTGGAATCCTCATGTCTTACTCACTGTTTAGAATTGTTTTGGGTCCAAATCGGAAGTACTATATATATTGAATATTATATGAATATTATATGGCCAATGTAGGTGCAATCAATTAGATATAATTTGATCTCTGTGAAATGTATTTCAACAAAGTAATGTTGCAGGAACACTAAATCGTATCGGTTTTCAACTACAGAAATGATTTCAGAACAATCTGAGAAGGTGAGTGTTGAAATCCTCTTTCTGTTGCTTTGAGAGCTAGAGAGAGAGCGCGCCAGAGAGAGAGCGCGCCAGAGAGAGAGCGCGCCAGAGAGAGAGCGCGCCAGAGAGAGAGAGCGCCAGAGCCAGAGCGCGCGCCAGAGCGCGTGCCAGAGCCAGAGCGCGTGCCAGAGCCAGAGCGAGCCAGAGCGAGAGAGAGAGCCAGAGCGAGAGAGAGCGAGAGAGAGAGCCAGAGCGAGAGAGCGAGAGAGAGAGCGAGAGAGCGAGAGAGCGAGAGAGAGAGCCAGAGCGAGAGAGAGCGAGAGAGCGAGCCAGAGCGAGAGAGCGAGAGAGAGCCAGAGCGAGAGAGCGAGAGAGAGCCAGAGCGAGAGAGAGAGAGAGAGCCAGAGCGAGAGAGAGAGAGAGAGCCAGAGCGAGAGAGAGAGAGAGAGCCAGAGCGAGAGAGAGAGAGAGAGCCAGAGCGAGAGAGAGAGAGAGAGCCAGAGCGAGAGAGAGAGAGAGAGCCAGAGCGAGAGAGAGAGAGAGAGCCAGAGCCAGAGCGAGAGAGAGAGCCAGAGAGAGCGAGAGAGAGCGAGAGAGAGCGAGAGAGAGCGAGAGAGAGCGAGAGAGAGCCAGAGAGAGAGAGCGAGAGAGAGCCAGAGAGAGAGAGCGAGAGAGAGCCAGAGAGAGCCAGAGCGAGAGAGAGCCAGAGAGAGCCAGAGCGAGAGAGAGAGAGCCAGAGAGAGCCAGAGCCAGAGCGAGAGAGAGAGAGCCAGAGAGAGCCAGAGCGAGAGAGAGAGAGCCAGAGAGAGCCAGAGCCAGAGCGAGAGAGAGAGAGCCAGAGAGAGCCAGAGCCAGAGAGAGCCAGAGAGAGCCAGAGCCAGAGAGAGCCAGAGTCAGAGAGAGCCAGAGCCAGAGAGAGCCAGAGCGAGAGCCAGAGCCAGAGCGAGAGCCAGAGCGAGAGCCAGAGCGAGAGCGAGAGCCAGAGCCAGAGCGAGAGCCAGAGCCAGAGCCAGAGCCAGAGCCAGAGAGAGAGCCAGAGCGAGAGAGAGAGCCAGAGCCAGAGAGAGAGCCAGAGCCAGAGAGAGAGCCAGAGCGAGAGAGAGAGCCAGAGCGAGAGAGAGAGCCAGAGCGAGAGAGAGAGCCAGAGCGAGAGAGAGAGCCAGAGCGAGAGAGAGAGCCAGAGCGAGAGAGAGAGCCAGAGCGAGAGAGAGAGCCAGAGCGAGAGCCAGAGAGAGCCAGAGCGAGAGCCAGAGCGAGAGCCAGAGCCAGAGCCAGAGCGAGAGCCAGAGCCAGAGCCAGAGCCAGAGCGAGAGCCAGAGCGAGAGCCAGAGCCAGAGCGAGAGCCAGAGCCAGAGCCAGAGCGAGAGCCAGAGCGAGAGCCAGAGCGGGAGCCAGAGCGAGAGCGAGAGCCAGAGCCAGAGCGAGAGCCAGAGCCAGAGCGAGAGCCAGAGCCAGAGCGAGAGAGAGAGCGAGAGAGAGAGCGAGAGAGAGAGCGAGAGAGAGAGCGAGAGAGAGAGCGAGAGAGAGAGCGAGAGAGCCAGAGCGAGAGAGAGAGCGAGAGAGCCAGAGCGAGAGAGAGAGCGAGAGAGCCAGAGCGAGAGAGAGAGCGAGAGAGCCAGAGCGAGAGAGAGAGCGAGAGCCAGAGCGAGAGAGAGAGCGAGAGCGAGAGCGAGAGAGAGAGCGAGAGCGAGAGAGAGAGCGAGAGAGCCAGAGCGAGAGCGCGCGCCAGAGCGAGAGCGCGCGCCAGAGCGAGAGCGCGCGCCAGAGCGAGAGCGCGCGCCAGAGCGAGAGCGCGCGCCAGAGCGAGAGCGCGCGCCAGAGCGAGAGCGCGCGCCAGAGCGAGAGCGCGCGCCAGAGCGAGAGAGAGAGCCAGAGCGAGAGAGAGAGCGAGAGCGAGAGCGAGAGCCAGAGCCAGAGCCAGAGCGAGAGCCAGAGCGAGAGCCAGAGCGAGAGAGAGAGCCAGAGCGAGAGAGAGAGCCAGAGCGAGAGAGAGAGCCAGAGCGAGAGAGAGAGCCAGAGCGAGAGAGAGAGCCAGAGCGAGAGCCAGAGCCAGAGCGAGAGCCAGAGCCAGAGAGAGAGCCAGAGCCAGAGAGAGAGCCAGAGCGAGAGAGAGAGCCAGAGCGAGAGAGAGAGCCAGAGCCAGAGAGAGAGCCAGAGCGAGAGAGAGAGCAAGAGCGAGAGAGAGAGCCAGAGCGAGAGAGAGAGCCAGAGCGAGAGAGAGAGCCAGAGCGAGAGAGAGAGCCAGAGCGAGAGAGAGAGCCAGAGCGAGAGAGAGAGCCAGAGCGAGAGAGAGAGCCAGAGCGAGAGAGAGAGCCAGAGCGAGAGAGGAGCCAGAGCGAGAGAGAGAGCCAGAGCGAGAGAGAGAGCCAGAGCGAGAGAGAGAGCCAGAGCGAGAGAGAGAGCCAGAGCGAGAGCGAGAGCCAGAGCGAGAGCCAGAGCCAGAGAGAGAGCCAGAGCGAGAGAGAGAGCCAGAGAGAGAGAGCCAGAGCCAGAGAGAGCCAGAGCGAGAGCCAGAGAGAGCCAGAGAGAGCCAGAGCGAGAGCCAGAGAGAGCCAGAGAGAGCCAGAGCGAGAGAGAGAGCCAGAGCCAGAGCCAGAGCGAGAGCCAGAGCCAGAGAGAGAGAGCCAGAGCCAGAGAGAGAGAGCCAGAGCGAGAGAGAGAGCCAGAGCCAGAGCGAGAGCCAGAGCCAGAGAGAGAGAGCCAGAGCGAGAGAGAGAGAGAGCCAGAGCGAGAGAGAGAGCCAGAGCCAGAGCCAGAGAGAGAGCCAGAGCCAGAGCCAGAGCGAGAGCCAGAGCCAGAGCCAGAGCGAGAGCCAGAGCCAGAGAGAGAGAGAGCCAGAGCGAGAGAGAGAGAGAGCCCAGAGCGAGAGAGAGAGAGAGCCAGGCGAGAGAAGAGAGAGAGCCAGAGCGAGAGAGAGAGAGAGCCAGAGCGAGAGAGAGAGAGAGCGCGAGAGAGAGAGAGAGCCAGAGCGAGAGAGAGAGAGAGCCAGAGCGAGAGAGAGAGCCAGAGCGAGAGAGAGAGAGCCAGAGCGAGAGAGAGAGAGAGCCAGAGCGAGAGAGAGAGAGAGCCAGAGCGAGAGAGAGAGAGAGCCAGAGCGAGAGAGAGAGAGAGCCAGAGCGAGAGAGAGAGAGAGCCAGAGCGAGAGAGAGAGAGAGCCATAGCGAGAGAGAGAGAGAGCCAGAGCGAGAGAGAGAGAGGAGCCAGAGCGAGAGAGAGAGAGAGCCAGAGCGAGAGAGAGAGAGAGCCAGAGCGAGAGAGAGAGATAGCCAGAGCGAGAGAGAGAGAGAGAGCCAGAGCGAGAGAGAGAGAGCCAGAGCGAGAGAGAGAGAGAGCCAGAGCGAGAGAGAGAGAGAGCCAGAGCGAGAGAGAGAGAGAGCCAGAGCGAGAGAGAGAGAGAGCCAGAGCGAGAGAGAGAGAGCCAGAGCGAGAGAGAGCCAGAGCGAGAGAGAGCCAGAGCGAGAGAGAGCCAGAGCGAGAGAGAGCCAGAGCGAGAGAGAGCCAGAGCGAGAGAGAGCCAGAGCGAGAGAGAGCCAGAGCGAGAGAGAGCCAGAGCGCGAGAGAGCGAGAGAGCGAGAGAGCGAGAGAGCGAGAGAGCGAGAGAGCGAGAGAGAGAGAGAGCGAGAGAGAGCGAGAGAGAGAGCGAGAGAGCCAGAGCGAGAGAGCCAGAGCGAGAGAGCCAGAGCGAGAGAGAGAGAGAGCGAGAGAGAGAGAGAGCGAGAGAGAGCGAGCGAGAGAGCCAGAGCGAGAGAGAGCGAGAGAGAGCGAGAGAGAGCGAGAGAGAGAGCGAGCCAGAGCGAGAGAGAGAGCCAGAGCGAGAGCGCGCGCCAGAGCGAGAGCGAGAGCCAGAGCGAGAGCCAGAGCGAGAGCCAGAGCGAGAGCCAGAGCCAGAGCGAGAGCCAGAGCGAGAGCGAGAGAGAGAGCCAGAGCGAGAGCCAGAGCGAGAGCGAGAGAGGGAGCCAGAGCGAGAGCGAGAGAGAGAGCCAGAGCCAGAGCCAGAGCGAGAGAGAGAGCCAGAGCGAGAGAGAGAGCCAGAGCGAGAGAGAGAGCCAGAGCGAGAGAGAGAGCCAGAGCGAGAGAGAGAGCCAGAGCGAGAGCGAGAGAGAGAGCCAGAGCGAGAGCGAGAGCGAGAGCCAGAGCGAGAGCGAGAGAGAGAGCCAGAGCGAGAGCGAGAGAGAGAGCCAGAGCGAGAGAGAGAGCCAG